>NC_090932.1:1388135131-1388422631 GCF_040938575.1 Ambystoma mexicanum | reverse complement strand
CACAGGGTTGATGTGTGATGATATTTAAGTCTTCAAATGGATGGTGTGTGCTGATGTTGAGGTCCCCACAGGGTTGATCTGTGATGATATTTAAGTCCTCACATGGATGGTGTGTGCTGATGTTGAGGTCCCCACAGCGTTGATATGTGATGATATTTAAGTCCTCACATGGATGGTGTGTGTTGTTGTTGAGGTCCCCACAGGGTTTATATGTGATGATATTTAAGTCCTCACATGGATGGTGTGTGCTGCTGGTGAGGTCCCCACAGGGATGATATGTGATGATATTGAAGTCCTCACATTGATAGTGTGTGATGATGTCGAAGTCTCCTTAATGAAGATGTATAATGATATTAAAGTTTTCATACGTGGGCTCTTTGACATTACATGCCTTACAGATATATTATGCTTCAAGGAAGTAAAAGAGAGGTTTTGTGAAGATGTTGAAATAATTTAAGAACGTATTTATAGGCCCGAGTGTGTTTTATGTTCATTTGAACTCATTTAATGGTAACGTTACATCAAGCTCTGCTTAGTACATGACCAAATCAGAAATCAAATGAAATCTCACCTGACAATGGGGGTCATTACGAGTTGGGTGGTATGCTGTCTGTAAACCACTGGACTTTCGGTTACTTCCACTTGCCTGGGTAAAGACCTTGGCCCAGCAAGGACCAGTATCCTGTTCTGCCATGGCCCTAAGAAAGTCGACGCTGAGACATTGCCCCTTACCATCCACAGGTGTGACTCAACATTGTCCTATCCTCTTTGGGCATTAAACATCTGGCCAGTGTTAAAGGCTAGCCTACCATCCACACCACCTATGCCTAGCTCAAGCCCTGCCCTGCCCTTCCATGACCAACACTGCATGCATTCAGCCTGCAGTGACCACTGTAGGTGCCATCATAGCTGCACCCACAAGCAACCCTAGTTCACCTGGGTGTAGCATGCACCAGTTCTACACCAGAGGATAGAGGCACCATACTGAACTCTTCCTCCATTGCGAATGCTTTCAAGCATATGTTGAATGAGGGTATCATGACACCAGCAGACCATGGACCCTATATCTGCCTGAGACCCTTCTCAGGTGAGAAACCGACCCCGAGATGTGGAGAGGAATATCAGGCATTGAGGGCATTGCAGTAGTCGAGTCTCGACATAATTAGGGCTATCGCTAGGGTGCTGCTGCTCTTAGTGGATAAGTAAGGTTTGCAGGCACGTTTAGGCTTACAAGTGTACGCTGTGGCGGATGAAGTGGTGTTGACTTGTTTTCCCATGTTCAGTGTGGAGTCTAAGTAGAAGCCTAGGGTTTTAGTCTCTTTAGCCACTTTGATGGTGATGCCATCAATAATAAATGCAGAGTATTGTGCATCGAGTTGGGCTGGAGCACCTAGGATTAGGATTTCTGTCTTTTCGTCATTCAGGCATAATCCATGGACCACCATCCATGCCTGAATGACTTGGTAGGTGTTGTTTAGGAAGGCTAGATCTCGGATGTAGTCGCCTGATAGGGGGAGTAGTATCTGGGTATCATCTGTATTGTTGGTGTAGATGATCCATAGACGGTCCAGTTTGTCAAATAGCGGTTTAGTGAATATATTATACATGGGGGACACACAAGATCTCTGAGGTACACTGCATGTGACTGGGGAGGGGTCAGCGGCAGCTGCCTGAGAGAAGACCCTCATCGACCTGTTAAGAAAGTGTTGGAGCCAATCAGTGGCTTCGTGCGGGATGTTAGCCGCAGTGGAAAGGTGCTTGCAGACAATAGTGTGGTCCACCAAGTCGAAGGCGGCCGTCAAATAGGAGGAGCAGGGCATATTGCCTTTTGTCCTTGAGTAAGTCAATTTGCATTTTTAGGTTGATCAGGGCGGTTTCAGTACCATGAAGTGGTCTGAAGCCTGATTGTCTTAGTCCTAGGAGGTTATTTGTTTTCAGAAAGTGCTGGATCTGGAGGTAGGCCGCCTTATCTAAAATTTTAATGAGGAATGGGACTGTGGTAATTGGCCTGTAATTTGTGGGGTTGGTTGGGTCTAGGGAGGCTTTCATTAGCAAGGGTATGACCCAGGCGTCCTTCAGATTGGTTGGGAATTTGCAGGTACGAAATGAAGCGTCTATTAATTTTGTGATAAATGGGGCAAGGTCTCTGGCAGCTTCTTTAATTACTTGAGGGGGGCAGATGTCACCTTGGCATCTGGAAGGCTTGAGAGATGTGATGATTTTTTCCAACTTGTGAGAATTTGGATTCAGGAGTGCATTTCAATTGGGGTTTTGCTGGTTCTGGGTCTGAGTCAGGTTTGACAATATTGAGACTTTTGGCTACAATCTTTTTTTGGAGGGTGTCTATTTTTTTACAGAGCATTTTGAATGTCTCTGCACCATATTTTATCCTCGGTACAGGGATCTTCAGGGGTTATGAGGGATTCCAGTTCCCTTAGGATCGTTAAGATTTCATTGGTGTTGGAACTGGCTTTGCTGATCCGGTTGTTGTAAGTTTCTCTTTTGGCTCATAGGATTTCAGCTTTGTATTTACTTGCTGATTCGGTTAAATGGAGTTTATTTTCTTTTGATGGGAGATTTCTCCATAAAATTTGAGTTTTCTTTTTTCTGCGTGCATGATTTGTAATTGTGGGGTGAACCAGGTGTTGAGATGGGCTTTGGGTTTGCCTTTACGCAGTTTGAGAGGCGCAATGGCGTCTAGCGCAGAGGTCATGGTGGCGTTGTACATTTCAACTAGTTCAGTTGGGTCCGCTGATTCTGAAGTGGTGTTTAAGGTGGGTAGTAGGAGAGGCAAGAGCCTGTCGGTAGTTATATTTTGTTTGCACCTCGTAGGGAGGGGTGGCACTATCAGTTTGGTTTTGGTTTCTACTCGTTTGGTCTGAGTGGTGAAGGAGATGAGAAGGTGATCTGTCCAAGTTAAGGGTAGAATAGATGATATGGGGGTCTCTGTATTGATGTCCGCTACCCAGTCAAGAGTTCTATCTTTCTGGTGAGTAGGTTGATTGCCTCTTTGAGTAAGGCTCAGTTCAGTTAAGACGTTGTGTAGTGCCTTGGCTTGGGTATCGTTAGGGTCATGAAGAACCCAAATTGAAATCACCTAGCAGCAAGATTTGGGATGAGGATGAGGGCTTGATGTTGTCTGAAAGTAATGTCATGACGTCTTCTTCGACGGTACCAATAGGGCCAGGGGGTCTGTATATCAAGTGAATCGTAAGGGTGCTAGTCTTGGACGTGAGAAGTTTAATTGTAAGTAGTTCACAGGACTTAAAGAGTGGGCGAGGGGGTTGCTCTGAGCCCTAGGCTACATTTGGTGATAAAGGCGATGCCACCCCCTTTGCAACGAGACTCTGTCAGCTCTCACAATGGTGAAGTTGACTGGTACGGCCAACACGAGGGAGGGACCTGCTGCTTCATGTAGCCAGGTCTTGGATACAGCTAGGAGGTCTAGGTCACCTGTGGTGATTAGATAGACTATGTCTGTGGCATGGGCCACCAGCGATCTGGCACTGATTGGAGAACCTTTTAGCTGGGGGATAGTCATGGGCGGGGGGGTTGGTTTGAATTTTTTCTAGAGACTCTCTATTTTTCTTGGGTGTCTTTGAGGTGTCTTTCAGGTTGCAAAATTTATCAAGTTAGGAGTGCAAGGTTTGTCTTGCGGGTTAGACTGTAGGGCAAGGTTATTGTTAAGTCTAGCAGAGCCTGTCATTTCTGGTTAGGAGTGCATTTCCTGGCATATAGATTAATTCATTGTGCTGGAGTTAGGGTTGCTACTGTATCCGGTTTGGTGTTGACCTTAGAGGCGTTGGGGGTTTTGGACAGTTCAGGTAAGAATGTTGTGGGTCTGATGTTGAGGTGATATGAGGTGGTGTTAAGGGAAGGTAGGAATTTCTAAGGTTTGATCCCTAGTGAAGGGGGCAGGGTCATAATGGTTGTGACTTTGGGAAGTTCTGAGGTCGAATGATGGGTCAGCGTGAGGTGATGGCGAGCCTGAGCTAGACTGAACAGTAAGGTAGCTAGGAGGAGGCAGGCAACATGCATGTTATGGTTGGGCGATATAAGAGCGGGGATGTTCCCCATGGGGTGATAACATGGGGTATACAGTACGCTGGTGAGATACAGCTCAGTAAAGTTTGCAGAGGCAATAGCGCAGCATTTGAGGCGTAATTCAAAGCGATACAGAAACAGTTGTGTATGACATGCTGTCTGGTATGCTACTGTGCCAGTAGAGCTGTCCCACAATCAGTGGTACAGTTCAAATGGCAGTATAAAACCTTTAGAAATAGCCATAAAATACAGTAATACAATAGGTAGATGCTGGGCACAAATTAGAGTATCGCAATGCAGTGTCTCAATGCGAAGCAACTCTAGAATATAGCAATGCAATGGACGAATGCGGGGCTCACCATAGAATACAGGAATGCAGGGCTCAAAATGCGAGGCTCACTAGGGAATACAATAATACAACAGGCAGCTGTGGGGCTCTTCCAGGCATACAGCAATACACTCGGTGAATGCTGGGTTCGCCCATTAGTACAATAATACAATAGGCAAAGGTGGGGCTCACCCAGGAATGCAGCAGTACAGTAGGCAAATGTGGGGCCCACCAAATAGTACAATAATCCATGGCTCAGTCCGAGGCACCCTAAGGAATACAGCAATGCAATGGACAAATGCGGGGCTCACCAAGGAATACAATAGTGCAATAAGGCAATGCAGGGCTCTCCCAGGGTCACAGTAATACAAAAGGCAAATATGGGCTCGCCCAGGAATACAGAAGTACAGTAGGCAAAAAGCAGGGCTCCATCAGGCTCACAGTGGATAGATATCAAGAGGTTGGCTATAATATGGTGAATGCAACCATTAGGCGCAAAGAAATCAATGTTCCAAAAAGGGTCCTTCTTGGCAAAGAATCCTAGCAAGTGGAGACCAAGGCTAAGATCACTCAATACATAAAGCTGGATATTGGGTGTCCTAATGAGAATTGAGTAAAGTAGACTCCCTAAGGATTGATCATGCAAGTATACATTCACATGCACAAGAATCAGCAATTGTGGGAAGGCGTAGAAATAACAGTAAGCAGTAAATACCAGTTATATGCTCAACGCGGCTGCAATATTACATTGATAATTGTATGTATTTTCATATATCAAAGAGGTGGCAAGCAAGCTATAAACACATATGGTTATGTTACAAGTACTGGCAACATTTGTCATTAGTTCCATCAATAAAGACTATGGAAAATATTTCGTATGTTGAGCTATATTGCTATTAAAATGGTAGTCCTATGTGACGTTCTAGGTGGACATCCGGATGGGAAAACCGATTTTGGTCATGGACATGCAGAGTGGGTACTACCAAATCCCAATGCATCCGGTGGATGTTGAGAAAACGGCATTCTCCTGCTTGATTGGATTGTACAAATTCATCAGGATACAACAAGGGGTTTCCGGTGCACCAGCAATTTTCAACACCTCATGTAAAAGACTGTCAGTCACATGAACCACCTGAAGATAATGGTTTACATGAATGATTTTATTTTGTTCAGAAGGACCCGGGAGGAACACAACAAGAGGCTCATGAAGGTGTTTGATCGCCTAAGGGAGCAAAGGCTAAAGGTCAGTGTGAACAAATGCCAGTGTTGCTGTACAAGCATCAAATGCAGCGGAAACATCATCGCTGTAGACAGCATTCCTGTAGATCCCGCAAAGACGGAAGCCCTCCTCACCTGGTCAAGACCTCAGAGCTTGAAGGAGTTACAGAGTTTCCTTTAATTCTTTAACTGCTATGTAGATTTGCTGTGGGATTTGCCAACATCGCACGACCACTTGTGGTCCTCATCAAAGGATACCTGCCTAACCAGATGAGCTGCAGGATTACCATCAACTCTGCAGACCATTTACACAATCCACATGAGCCCTTTGATGATAGGTGGACCGACTAAAGCCAGGAGGCATTCAAGGAGAAGCGGCCCCTCACTACTTGAGCTCCTCGAAACCTCAAACCAATTCTGGGCTACACGGAGCCTCAGTTGCCTTGCATCTTGCACATTGATGCAAGTCTTCTGCCTGGTGATTGTGTATTTATCCACAGCCTGGGAAAGAGTGGACAGAACAAGCTGAGTCACACGTGGGAGTCTCAATCATTCATCATTGAGCATCAATTGGGAGTGGTGCCTGTCTACTGACTGTGGTTAGGAGGACAGCCAAGAAACATCAAGACCTTGCACCGGAACCATCTGCTCCAAGTCCAGGTTGAGTTTTAGCTGACACCAGCAGTGAGAGGTGAGGACGTGAACCTGAATCTGAGAGTGTTCATTTGAGACTATTCCTGATCACATTGCTCCTGCTAAGTTGGATGCAGCAGGGATTCCTTACCCATTCCTCCACTGGAATATAGGGACCCTGAGTTGGTACTGGGTTGATCGCCGGGCCATGGACAAACCCTAGATGAGGCTCCGGCTGATCTTTGTCCTGCCACCAGGGAGCGCAGGACTGTCATGAAACTAACTTAGGATTCACCAGGGGTCCAATGTGAGTTTCCCATTGCCTGATCCTCAATTTTCCATTCTTCCTTCTTTAGTGCAGGTGTCTACGAGTTCAGGGGTACTGTGGCAGGTGGACTGTAGATATAAATCATGGCTCAATTATGTTTATATTATTATTATTATTATTATTATTATTATTATTATTATTATTATTATTATTATTATTATTATTATTGTTAGAGTATTCGGAGGGGGAGGGTGGGAAAGGTAACTCCAAACTATCAGGGGAGGAAACAGTGAGGAGCAGATCACCCAGTCTCAGGTTGGATGCAGAGTGGAGGGTGTGTGGAGCTAGTTGTTGGTTAGCTAGATAGATTTATAAATCAGGCCAAGGCTATACTCCGAGCTGAAAGGGTGATTCTCCCCAGACGGTAAGGGGAGTGCCAGAACCCACCACTGCCTCCTGGCACTCCTGTCACTGCCGTGGCCTGGCTCCACATGGCTCTGTGAACGGGGAACAGCCCCAGTCATTGCCCCCCACTCACCCTCCTCTGTCAGGCGTGGCACTCTCCGGTAGAGAGGGGAGCGCTGTGTAATGATTTAAGGCCTGTCCCCTGCCAAGACGGGCCTCTGAGACTCCTGGGGCTGCATCTGGCAGATGCAGCCTGGGTGGAGCATTGGTTTGGGCCCCCACTCACAGGCTGCCATTAATGCTGGGCTGCACCTGGCATAAGCCACAGAGGAAGAGAAATACCCACAGCAGAAAATACCTTGTGACAGCCCGAGCCTGGCTGGCTCCCAAGTAATGTTGTTTTATATATAGTTACAGCACACTGTATGGAGACTTTTACATATATTTTTAAGGACTTTTATATTTTGGAAGACCTGTTTCTATTTTAAAAGGACTCTTTTCTTTACTGTTTTTAGTAATTCAGCTGTTTAGGTAGGTTAATAATATAAATAGTATTGTGATTACCCCTTTGTATATACAAATGTAAAAATCTGCTGGTGTACTGGGAGAATGGAAAAAGCTTAAGATCAACTAAACAAACTGTACACCAGCATTTTGCTGTCTGCCTTTCCTTTTCTGTCTGCTAAAAGTCATATCCCTATTTCTTACCAATAGGTTTTTGGGGAATCCCATCCTAACCTTTGCATTATTATCTCAAGTCCACTTCCCACCATGGTGCACCAAGGCAGGTTCAGAATGGGGCATACAATTAGTTCAGGCACTAATTAAAAAGTCAGCCACAATCACACATTACAATTATTCACTATCCAGAACAGACTGTTTGTGTATTAACCAAGGTGGTATCTTTGGTAAAATATACTGCATTTGACATGTTTGAAATCATATTTGCTTAGTAACATTGGTTAAGACTAGTGTAGTAACTTATGAAACTGGCCCACTCTGACCGAAACAGTCGTCCATTTTATTAAAAGATAACTGGCCCCTTCTAGAATTGGTTGGCAGATCTTAGGCAAGTGGGGGCTGCTGGAGACAGGTAAGAGGTGGGTTACATTTTTAAAGTTAAAAGTTAAGTGTCATAAACGTATATTGCTGAGCCCGTCTACACCTGTCTTCCATTCAGCGTGGTAAGACTATCCCCCCACTATAGAAATGGGGGATCCACTCAATGACAGAGCTTTGGGAATCCTAGCACTGAAGGGAAGGATGCACTGGATGTCAAGGGTGGGTGCACATCAGAATGGGTATGTACTGTAATATGCAAGGTTTTGGCATTATGTGCTATGTTATGTTATCATGGTTTATACTGTGCCAAATTGCCTGCACAGTGGTATCCACAGTAGAACACAAAGGCTTGCCCATGGAGTGGCGTACCATGCACCTATCAAATGTATGCAGACCTTAATCTGCTGGAAGAAAGAACATGAGCACAGGTAAAAGAAAGGGATAGGAAAGCTGCAAGTAAATGTCAGCGTTATCTACGTTTTAGATTTTGCAATGAAATATTTTGATTCTATCCTCAGTGATCATGTTTTTGTAATAAACTAATACAATACTATTCTGATCGGTGCTTGTCAACAGTTTTCTTCATACTGTGAAAAAGTCAGGATCCTGACCCTGTTCCTTGAGCTAGTGGGTACACTAGGGACAGTGGTGGCTTGTAAGAATGTTATATTGGACGGGTGTATGTTGGAATATGGTGGAGTGACTGAGTATAGCGATGGAGCATGAACTAACAAAGGGGGACTTGTGTGAGTTCCTTCCCTGAAAACATTTTTTATATAATGGGCTAAAATAGTGCATTTTACAGCACACTTTCTGTAACAAATTGGTTAAAAAGACACACAGTTTGCAATCGATTTTGCATAGTAACACACAAACACTTCCAATGACTGCAAGTCACCAACAATGCACAGAAGCATTTTCCAATTCGTTTCCATGATGCCTTTGTGCACAATATTTGCAAGTTTAAAAAAGTGTTCAGATAAAAAACATTCTCCTGTTAGCTGTGACAGTAAAAAATGCAATGCCACAATGAGAGACTATATCCAGCCTGCCTTCACCAATGTACGCTATTATGTCAATTTAAGAACACTCATGTTGGCCTACCTCCTTATGCCACTAAGAAATACCATGCCACAGCATTTCTATTTGCAGACTGGTTGCACTAATGTAGGGAAATCTAGCCATATAATAACACTGATCATTATTCTTCAACTTTGATGCCTGGCACAAAATGCCATACCACAATAAGAAAAGATGTTCAGGTGGGCTGCACCAATGCAGGCCAGTCTAGCCACACAATAACACTTATCAGTTTTGCCCATTGGGTGTGCCTACTAGGGAACTGAAAGCTGTCAAAGGGAAACTGTGCTTCCCTTTGACAGTTAAATCCAGACCTGGTTTACTTACTGAGCTGCTTGCCGCGGCTGAGAAAGCACTCAGTCTTGTCACAGGGCTAGCTTTGATCCTCCATAATTTGTGGTGGGTCAGTCCATGCAGCTAATTATCTATGAGCCACACCTGCATGGAGTCCAGGAAGTGCAGCTTACCAGGACCCTTAGGCCAGTGGCTTTAGTTACCTGGAGGAAGACTGAGTAGGGTTTGTCAGTGGTCTCTTCCCCATACCCACCTACCACCTTCTAAATTCATTAGGGACAATATCCTTGCAAAGCTGCTTCCTCATTCTCTCCTAGTATGGTTCCCAAACTTTTTATGAGGGCAGTAAACACAACGTATGGTGAGAAAGGCACAATAGGTACAACTGCTTCAACTGATCTCACCACAACCAAACTCAGGCTCCACATGAGATACTTCCTGCTTAGGTTAGACATAGACCCAAACCTGGAATTTCCCTGAGTAAGCCATCTCACTGTTTCACCACAGATGAGGTAGACAGAATCATTGATTGAGAACCGCTTGACCAATTGAGCTAGTAGAGCCACCAGAGCCAAATGGGACATAGACAGAGTCACAGAGAGGAGGCAGGATTTTCTCCTGAGCCCAAATGCCACCCAGCCTTTTCAAGCCTCGGGCACACAGCCAGCCAGATGCACATATTGAATTAGCCCCATTGATACAGAGCAACTCATTCGAAACAACCACAATTTAATAGGGTGAGCCACTCCCAAATAGGCAATTGGGGTTATGTGGATTTATTTTCGTTACATTGAAAATAGTATCTTGTTTGTAAATCAAAAGGTGCTTTCCTTGATGGGAAAATGCCCCCTTTAACCACCAAACATATGCAGTTATGCTACAGTATTCAGTAGGAATCAGAATGACATTGAAGTCCCGACAGAGGTGGTGTGCTGTGATGTGTAAGGCCCCACATGGATGGTGTGTGTTCTCACAGCACTGTTGTGTGATAAGTCTCCACAGAGTGTATGGTGATACTAATTTCTTCATATACTTCACATGAATTGGGTGTGATACTGATTTACGTACTGAATGAATTGGGATTATAATGAGAATAGTCCCAACATTATGTGCAATTCTAATGAAGTCCCTGCAGGTTTTCTGTGTCATGATATTGAAGTCCCCATAGGAATGGTGCAATGGCGATACAGAGGTCAATGTAGTGATGGTGTGTGAGGATATTTAAATTGCCAATATTTTGAAGTACCTTACAGGGATAGTTTGTGATAATATGGTTTATCTTCACAGTGAAGTTTTGCGAAAATATTGAAGTCTCTAGGGGCTTGGTTTGGTGGTGTTGTAGAAGTCTCTCACACTGAGGTCCCACTTGCCTCAACCCCTAGGGGGGCCCTTGCGGTGTGGGCTCAAATCACTAGCCTCACATTGGGGGGGTCTCCCACTTGGGGAAAAGGGATGAATACCTGTGATTTGTCCCATACCCTTCCCCTTACAGTGGTGGGTCCCCCATCTATGTTGAGAGAATCAACTTAGAAAATACATATTCCACTGTTCTTTCCCCTTCCGCTGTTCTGTGGTGAAGCAAAACGGTTGGAGTTCCAGGAACCATCTCATTAGTCTTGGGTTAGTGTCTTTTCTCCGGCTCATTCAGGTTAATGGTGGGTGGTCAGTAAGCAACCTGAAATTCCTTCCTGTGAGGTAGTACCTCAGATGTGTGATGGCCCATTTGATGGCTAGGGCTTGGAGCTCCACGGTGGCATAGGACTGCTCTCTGGAAAAGAGTTTTTGGCTGGTATATAAGGCCAGAGGTTCAACTATTTCATACCCTTGAGAGAACACTGCACCCAAGCCTGCTTTTTATGCATCTGATTGCAGAATACATTCTTTATTAAAGTATGGCATCTTAAGGACAGCCTCCTGATATAGAATTGTCTTCAGCCCTCCGAAGCTTGCTTGGTCTTGTGTATTCCAATCCAATTTCTGTGGGTGTGAGTTTTTTAGTAGCTTAGCAGCTAGGGTGGAGTAGTTGGGGATAAACCTTCTGTTACATCTGGATAGACCCATCAGAGATCCTGGTTGGTTTTAGGGGTTGGTGTTTTTTGCACCACTTACTTTCTCAGTTTGTGGTTGGATTAGAATATTCCCCACAAAGTATCTGAGATATTTCATAGCGGACTGGGGCAAGTGACACTCGTAGATTGCTTTCCTAAGAGTACGGGCGATCCAGTAAAGAAGGTGAAATGTTCTGGCCAGCTGTTACTATGGACCAAGATGACGTCCAGGAAGACCCCCCACAGAAAGTAGTGCATAGGTTCAGTATTTTATCTATGAGCTGTTGAAAGGTGGCAGGAGCTCTGTGTAATCCAAAGGGTAAGACTTTGAACTGGAAAAGGCCTTGTGGTGTTGAAATTGCTGTCTTTTCCATGTTTGCTAAATTTATGGTGACCAGACAGTGTCCTTTTGTTAAATCGAAAATAGAAATGTACTTGGTCGTCCCTAACTTCTCGATTAAATCGTCAATGTATGAAATTTGATAATTGTCAAAGATGGAGATTGAGTTCAGCTTCCTAAAACCTATACAGAATTGCCACAAGTTATCAGGTTTGGCAACTAGGAAAATAGGGGAGGACCAAGGACTCTCAGAGGGCTCGTTGATATCAGTGTTGAGCATCTCCTCTATCTACTGTTCAATAATGTTTCTTCTGGCCTCAGGGATCCTATAAGGCTTTAGGTTGATAGTTTTCCCTGCCGGTGTGCGGAAGGAATGGAACAAATTATCGACCCTCCCTGGTTGTTCTGAAAACACTTAAGGGAATTGAGCCATTAAGTCGCCTATGTCCTCTTCGTGGGATAATGGCAACTGAGGTCAAATCAATTGGGTCTCAATTTCTGGATCAGTAAGGAGGGTTGCCATAGTGACTGTAGCTGTCTCACTGGGATCTACTTTCCATTCTTTCAGGAGATTAACAAAATAGACTTGAGTTTTCTGACGCCTACCAGCTTGGGAGATTTGATAGTACAGGGGACTTTTTTTTCTAGGACTTCATAGGAAATTATCTTATTATCCACTGTCAGAAGGAGAACTAAAACTGATTGCCTGATAGAAAAGGATTGGGTTACATCATGTTTATTATATACTGCCTTTTGCTGTTCTTGAACTTGACCTAAGTGTATTTTTACAATTTCCCTTACTGACACCATATGCGCTTTTAATACCTTGGCTATTTGGGAAATGGGTAAAATGGCCTCCTCGCTCTCCTCCCAGGTTTCTTCAACATGTCCAAAACATCCTGGATCCCTTCCATAGAGTAGCTCAAAGGGAAAACACCCCAGGGAAGTCTTACGGGTCTTCTGGACTGCGAATAGGGCCCTGGGTATCATTGTATCCCAATTTTGTCCAATGGAATCCACCAGTTTGTGCAAAATTCTTTCTAAGAAAGGATTAAACTGGATTTTTCCTCTTTCCTTCTTCACAATGTTTTCCTTGCATCTGCAGACGCCACGCCTCTGGCGCCTCGTATTGGCGTTATCTGCCAAGTTGAAAGTTGCAGGCTCCACGCCATGCCTTTGCTCGACCTCCACAAGGCGTAATGATGTCAGCGGGCTTTCCCTGTGCACAAGGCTCTCCTCCTTCTCTCTTACTTGTCCCAGGTAATATATGTCTCTTGTTAAAGAGGCATCTTCCTTTTCTCTTACAAATGGGTTTCTTTTTTGCATTGCCTTCAGCCAACAATAAAGCTGCCACACAATTTGATCTACATGTATGCAGCCATGGTAGATGGCCTAGGGAGTTCCTCAAAGGAACGAGAGTCCTTGTCCCCAAAGGGGGCACTTGCCTCGTCCCCCTTGGGGGGGTCTTGCAGTGCGGGCACATCTCCCTAGCCTCACAGCGGGGCTCCCCCTTGGGGCAAATGGACGAATACCTGCAAATAGTCAAATAACCCTGGGAAGAAATAATAGAATTCTGGCCAGAGTAGGGTACAGCAGGCATTAGATGATTGACAGTCGTACCTTCCAGATGCAACAAGGCACATATGAGTGGTAGCGACCGAGGCCCTCCTAACTCCTCAGGTGACTGGGTGATGGTTGGAACTGAAGTTACACATCTGAACTGCTATGTATCTCTCCAAGAGCTAGGAGACATACCAGTTGAGGACTGTACCTATGAACTACATTCTATCTAAGAGGAGGCTTGTACTTTTGCAATAGTCAACCATGTTCAACGTGGTGACGGAAAACCAAGAGGCAGGAGTCATATTTATTTATGATTTGGAGAGCATCTTGTATGACCTGGATGTCTCAATTTACATACTGCAACTAGGTCTACAACCACATAGGTAATCATGTAGCAGGCCATATTGGTTAATCCAATTAGAGAGTTAATTGGAAACTGCCTGATCTATGATTTTACCAATGACACAAAGGATATTGATTGGTCAGTATTTAGTAAGGTTGTCTGAGTTCAGAGTGGGGTTTCTAAGGATTGGGCACATTAATCCTATTTTTAAGGTGCTATGGAAATTGGCTAGTTCGAGTGAGGCATTGTGTTTTTGGAGTCTGGGGTAAGGGCAGATTTTGAGAACTAGTTCATGATGGAAGTGGTAAGGATGGTCCTTGTATGAGGCCAATATTGATGATGGAAGAGTATCAGTGTAGTCCTTGTGATTAAGGGTTGTGAAGGATGTCTGGGGTTGTGTTGCATGAGGCTGACTGTGAGCGGCATGTTACCTGATTTTATATATATTGGTGATGGAAAATGTGTTAATGTGTTACATTTTTCTGTGGAAACTGCAATTACTGTGTAAGTCAATGTCTTGGAACAATGTTTGACTGACACAAAAAGGGCTTGATTCCTGTTAGCAGCTTCCATGATAGCCATGGCAAACAGCTTCATTGGTGAATGCCCAGCATGTACTACAACATGCCATTAAAGGGAGGGGGTCCTTGGGTTTATGTGTTTTTCAGCAGAATATTTCTTGTGTATTATGTCTATCAATTCTTTCATGGTATGGTTGAAGATTGATAATAAGGCGTCAACATTGTAGTATGTTTGCTGGTATTACAAAACTGTGTTCTAGGGTATCTGATGGTACGTTCTTAAATGAGCAGCATCTGATCCCAATATTCTAGAATGCTTTCTATCATAGTTGCCTTTGCAAAATAATAGGTATACATTGACTACAAGTTCATCCGCATATAATAAGCCTTCATAAACTATAGGTTGTGCTTGTTAAAGATCATTTTTTTTAGCAACGCCAAACCCACTGTTGAACTACTAGAAAATAGGATCTACATTAATTGACTGTTCTCCTCGAGGTCTCCAGCATTTACCCCCATTGATCATGATTCAATCATGGTGGGTGAGATAATGGACAATAGTCTTGCTCTTAGTGACTCCAGATAGAGTTGGTGGGAACAGGTACCGCAGCCCGGCTCAAGAAGTTAGACCCCAAATACTGGGAGTTCCTTACAGCTGGCTGCTCTATTACTATGCTTCCCAAAGTAAGGACACTGGGTGTTGTCTTTGAAGAACTTAATATGAAGGTGCATGTTAACAGTCTTGACTCTTCCTCGTCTTATTATATTAAGTTGTTGACTCAATTTAGACCTTTGATGACCTTTGATGACCCATTACAAAAGCATGACTATTACTGGAGCCATTCTTTGCTCATAAAGACTACTATGCAAGTATGTTGAAGGGCATCAGGAAAGGAGCACGCACTAAACCTCAGACTGTTCAAAACATCGATGTTGGCCAGTAGAAGGTCTAGGTAATAGAGCTCACATCTCTGAACTTGGGGAGCGCTTCATTGGCTTCCAGTTGATGCCAGGATCACCTTTTGTCTGCTCTCCGCAACACATAATGCTTGAAGAGCCTTAGCCCAACATATCTGTGAAACAGGCTGTCCTAGTTTCTGGCTCGCAGAGCATTGCGATCTTACTGCACCCCACCTTCTGTGCGTGCCCAGAGCTAAATTGACCATGGTCAATCAGGGAGAATTTCAGTATATCACTCTCAAATGCTGGAATGCCCTACCCTGCCGAACCTAAGGCATGTGTCTCTCTTGGCTACTTTGAACATGGCTTAAAGATTGTGCTCTTGTCTTGACTCTTCATGCTGCCCTTTTCCTGATATGCTACCAATCTGTTTGGTATCTTTTATGTTCTTTGTCATGTTTGTCCTGTTGGCACTCTTATGCCTCCAGGCCATTTGTTTCAGCCCTTTACAAATAATAAATAAATAAATAGAGTACAAAATATTTACTATTTTGTGTGACTCCTCCTAAGTACGGGCCAATCGAGTGAATCAGCAGGAAGTGGCATGCTTTGGGAAGTACATAGTATCCGCACTGAGTAGAGATAGAGCCAAAATAATATTGGCACCAGGCCATAAAGTAAGAGTTTAGGAAAGAAACACTAAAAGGAGAGCCCCTTTTATCATCTGAACATCGAGGCCATTGGCTTTAAATTAAATGGAAGCACCCTCATGACTAAGCTATGATGACCCTCATTATGTTGACTTGCATTATAGAGGGAGCCTATCTTGTGTGCTAAAGCTCATATCCCCAGATCAGAGGCTGAAGCACTGACAAGAACGCTAGTACAATCAAACCATCACCTGGACTATCCTTAGAAACAGTTCTGCTCTAAGCATTCCAGAGATGCATAACAGATTTCATCATATAATAGTATGACACTGACTGACTGTGCATGTACGAGTCATCTCGAGACCAGAATCAGACAAACTTCTTTTACAGGCCTACGCACACAGCACGAGTCGGACAACAAGAAGATCAGCTGGAGTGCGCTGCGGACAGATGATGATGAATGGATCTCGGCTCGGGAGGCTCAGCTATGGCCAGAGGGCAGCTAGAGCCGGCAGTGCCGTGGGCACAGACAAGCCAGAAACTGTCTCCAACAAGAGATGCTGCAGTCGCAAAGTTAGTCACTGTGACATGTCCGATAGCTATAACTTACTCAGCTTGGCCTGTCACAAGACCCGAAATTTGCACCATTACTTGGTCTTTTGTAGCCAGTTGGATGGAGGCATGGGTGGTGCCTCAGCAACTCTGGGCCTGCCGCAGAAAACCTGGAGACTCCACGCTCTTCCCCGGAGACCTGTAGAAGAGCATAAAAACCCAAAGACTAGGCAGGTCTGGTGGTTGGAGGAGTGGGAGGCAGCTTTCGCTTTGCAGAAATGTGTATGGAAGGAAAAGGTATTTTCCGGACTTCCCAACGTTGGGCTCTGTACATCCCCTTTGTGCAGTGGTTCGTCCAATAGGTAGCTGTTGTGTCAAACAGTGCAAAGTAAACTGGGTCCCACTGAAGATTTGAATGTTCCTGGGGAAAACGGAGAGCGCTAGAAGGTAATATTTATAGGTGGCAACCTTGACAAGAGGCTCTAAGGACATCCAGACCTGCCTACATTTGAAAATCAAAAAAATCTGTTATTTGTCAAGTGATGCCAGTTGATACTCTGCCCAAATTTGCTTGCGGCTCTTCAGCAAAGGTAAAACAAAAAAACAACAAGAAAATCCCAACACTGGCTGGATGATGGGTGAGGTTATTGTGCAGAATTATATCAGCATTCCTCCTTGCCTCATCCCACTCCTAAAATGTCCAATATTAAACCAATGCCAAATAAACAGTCAGCATATGAACAAGTATACACCCCTACAAAATACCCCCAAAGTAGCTTATTGCATTATTTTACAAAGCATACCACATATGATATAATATTTTATTTATATTGCGCTTGTACACAAGTGTTTCAAAGTGCGACAAGGCAAGGGATGGGAACAGGGGAGAATAAAATAACAATCTTACTAGGCCCAGTGACATTGAGAACGCGCAAGTGCATTTGCAAGAGCACCCGCACATATCCATCCATACATTACAGAAACACGCATGCATTGTCTGATAAATATCTTCGGTGTGTATTGATTTAAAAATAAACTAGAAAATGTTTAATTAAACTAAAGGAAAAGATGCCAGTACTGTGCGTTTAAATGTTTCCTTGTTCTTTCCTACTTCATCACATTGCTAAAACAGCCGAGATAGGAGGCTTTAATTCTGTTTGTCTCCCAATGCTTGCTGTGGCTTTGATTGTGATCAGATTACACCAGGTCAGAGCCATTGTCATGCTTAAACTCTGTGCGCATTGGAATATCACACCTCCTTGATGGCCTTTAGCTGAGAGCTAGGCGGAGGAGGGGGAAGCTCAGGTCTAAGCGAATAACCACGTTTTTGAACATTTTTCTTATTACCAAACATGTTAGTTCTTGGCATTTTGCAATTATAGGCACCAGCGTCCAAGGAGAAGAGCGCAAAGGTTCCAAGGAGAATGCAAGAAGGGATGCAGGTATGCAATTGAATGAGAAGAGGAATAGGGCAAGGGAGTATTCCATTGATAGAGGGTGCACTTGATGATGAGCAAGAGGAAATATGAGCAAGAAAGGGTGAAAGTGATCGGTTAAGAAATCAAACAAAAGTTTGAGAGGAAGGATGAGCGGGGGTAGAGTGAGTGGGGTAGAGAGAGTGGGTAGGGTGGGATGGTTAGATAGGGGATATGGCGGATTGGTTTGAGTGGAGTGAGTGAGGGGGTAAGTGGAGGTAGATAAAGTGGGTGTAGGGCCGGTGGGGGTAGAGAGTGCGGGTAGGCTGGACAGGTGGGGTAGAGAGATTGGAGGTAGGGTGGGTTGTGGTAGAGAGAGTAGGGGTGGGTGCGTGAGGGTAGAAAGAGTGGAGTGGGATAGCAGAAAGAGGGGGTGGGATAGGTGGGAGCAGAGAGAGTGTGGGTGTGGTGGGGTAGAAAAAGTGGACTGTGTGGTGCATTGGGGTAGAGAGAGCAGGGGCTGACTTGAGTGAGGTTAGAAAGTGGGGAATTGGGCGGATGGGGTAAAGAGAGTATGGGATGGGATAGAGAGAATTGGGTGCTTTAAAGAGAGTTGGGGATGGGGTGGGGTGGGTGTGAGAGAATGGGGGATGGGATGGTTGGGGTTTCAGAGAGAGTGCACAACACACTTCCAGATTCAGTTTAAGCATTGGCTACTTTTGATACAAACCAATCAAAATGTGCTTACTTTACTTCCTTATGTTTCTGTGATTTAGTTGAAGTCCCCACAGGGGTGGTGTGTGATTACATTGAATTCCACACTGTGAAGACAACGTATTGTGTGCACTGATGCCACCTTGTCTGTAGACTGATATGTGAATTAGTTGAATGATTATACAAAAATGTTCACAGCATTGATGTTTAATTGATAATAATTTGGTCTCATTACAAGTGTAAAAAGTGGCAGTAACTGAATTGGCTCCACTTTGACCAATCTGCTGATATAAGGGTTATTGAAAATGGACGCTAATTCCTCTGGTGGAATTAACTCTGGAAAAATGATCACCAGAGGAATAAACAATGTAAACACGTGATAATTCCCACAGGGCTAAATCCGCCTGTGGAATTATCGCCGGGAACAAAAATGCTAGTTCCATCGTATCTTCCAGTTGAAATACCGAACGAAACACTGCCAAAAATAATAGCCAATTTAACCAAAAACCTAGTGCAGTTGCCTCCTCCCAAAAGGTGAAGGAAAATGCATTCAGGTGATGCAAATGAAGCCACAGGGGCACCCAATTGGCCCTGAAAGGGTATGGGAGGCCCACAACTTCCCTAAACACACTTTCCAACACTATGCAACCACTACATCCAGCCACAAGTAGAAGCCAACCTTAAGCTCCAAGACTTCTTGCTGTACATTGAGCTGAAGAGGCATGCACAGCTGCATCATAGAGTACAACCAACACACATTCAGAGGAGATGTCTTGCAAGGAGAGCACCCATTTCTTGGGTCAGGCAAATTTCCCTGGGTACTACTTAATGTGCAGCTGATAGCAATTGAGCACATTAACAGAGAGCTACTCTCCCTGATATAGGCAAATCCTAATAGAATGATCAACACATGAACAGCCATCCCATCATTGCTGAAGCTTTTGTTGGTGATTTACGTTTATGCCACAGACACCTTCCAGCCCATTATGGGCATACAGCTTGGCATGTCGAAACCCATGTTTTCAATTGTGCTTGTCCAGGTGCTGGACTCAATCCATACAACCTAGGACATTTGTTGCCCATCACCGCTGTATAGGTAAATGCAACAAAGGCACAGTTGTATGTGACTTCCCACTTGCCCAACATCATTGCAGCACTGGTCACATTGCTGGTGCCCCAGGCATTAGAAGAGGTGCACTGCAACAGAAAAAAAAAAACATTGCCTTAACATACAGGTAACTTGTGATGCAGACCTCAATGTGACCCATTGATATGTCCGCTTTCCAGGCTTCACCCATGATGCCATGGTCTTGTGCAGCAGTACACTACCAGCATATATGGTGACCCGACGAAGGCAACAGACCGGGATCTGGGTAAATACAATCAACATCAAACACACATGCAGAGTTCACAAGTGAAAGGGTAGGACCGATGAGGGGGTGCGCTTTCAACTATGTGATTGTAATATAATGCAAGCCCTCTCTCAGCCCTGTGCTAGAAGGATCTGCCCTCTGACCCATCACATAAGAAGTGCTAGCCCACTGGACAAAGCCTTGCATGACAACATCTGGGCATGAAAGCAATGCAAAAAACAAAATTAACAAAGAATGAACTACAGGCCTTGAATGTATAGTAAAACCATACCTAGACAGGAGACAACACGGTTCTCCGCTGTAAGATGACAGATACAATACTGATAAGCAGAGATGCCACAAAAGGCTGCACAATGTAGACCAGTCTGGACATGTAATACCATATTACAGTAAAGCATGCCAGGCCACATTTAGACATACCTAGACTGGTTGCACCAAAATGCCAGGCGAAGCAATAACACCATGGTTATTTTATCACAGATGCTCAGAAAAATATACAATGCTGCAGTAAGAAATGGCTAAACTGGCAGCACCCAAATGCCAATCTAGCCAGGTAATTCCACTTAGCAAAACTGCTTTATCAGAGATGCCCAGTTAAAGAAAAGTCAAGCCAAACTAAGAAATGACTAGATTGGCTGCACCAAAATGCATCTCTAGCCACTAATACCACATATCATGCCCGTTTAGCCTGGACACGGATGACCATTATGATTTATCCCACAATCCCTGTCCCACCCCCACACATCCCCTATCCCTCCCACCCCCTGCCCCAAACCCAAAATCAGCTTCTCGGCCCAGAATGACCTCCACATCCCTTTTCCTTGTCCCAGTGCTTATGTCTGGGGCTCCTTGCCTCATAGGTAAGTACTGGGATGAGGACGAGAGGAACTAGGAGTAATTAATATTACAGGTAACTAAGCCAGGCATTACCTCCATGTCCCTCTACCTCATCCCAGTACTTGTGTATGAGTCAAAGTGCCTCATACACAAGTACTGGGACAAGGAAGAATATGGCTATGAATAATGATGATTACCAATAGGTAGCCAAGGGATTAAACACAAGTAATGGCACAACACCATGAGCTGACTGGGCTTCCGCCCACCCCCTCTAAATTTTGGGCTATGTTGACTCTACCTGGTTGACCCACAGGGCCGTTACTGGACAGAAGAGGACACAAATGTTAAATGGCAACTGGGTTTCACAGTTAAAGGCCCAGCAATTACTTACGTAAAGCATTTCAATGTTAGTACCCGCATTCAAATGCATAATTCTTTAGGCAATTGAAATCTTGATGTGGGTTCAGTACTTGCATGCCAGGGAAGTGATTGGAAGGGTAGAGGGGATAGGAGACCGATTATTCTCACAGCAGTCCATAAGGGGGTGCTTTCAGACTTAAAGGAGAGAATTAACTGCTTGAAGCTGCATTAGAATAGTCTTATTAGAATGCATAAAGAAGTTAGATGCCCCACACAAATAAGTTTTCCCCTCACCCACTGTCCGTGAAGTTAGCACCTCTCCCAACATTTGAAGGGTTTAGTTTAGTTTCTTTTAGTTTATTTGGTTGTATAGCGCACCAAACCCAAAAGGTATCTGGCCGATTTCGCTTGTTACAACAATTTTTACAATCTGGTAATAGTACTACCAGGAGAGATGCCCCCTTAAAATGTAGGTTTTGTGTCACCCCTGAACACAAGCACACACACCTTTCACCATACAGGCACACCCAGGCAGCCACCCATACATTTAAGTGTGCACCCTTTCACCATACACTCACACAGGCAGCCACCCATACATTTAAGTGTGCACCCTTTCACCATACACTCACACAGGCAGCCACCCATACATTTAAGTGTGCACCCTTTCACCATACATTCACACAGGCAGCCACCTATACATTTAAGTGTGCACCCTTTCACCATACACTCACACAGGCAGACACCTATACATTTAAGTGTGCACCCTTTCACCATACATTCACACAGGCAGCCACCTATACATTTAAGTGTGCACCCTTTCATCATACACTCACACACACGTCATGGGTTTGAGGGGAGCGCTATTACTTCAAAAAGAAAATGTTTCTTTTTTAAGTCATTCAGACTTCATAAAGAAATTATTTCCGTTAAGGACTGAACCATAATAGAAATAATGTCTTCATGAAGGCAGAATGTCTTCAAAACAAAACTATGGGTCTCATTACGAGTGTGGCAGTCTGGAAAAAAGGGTGCCGGTAATCTTAACGGCACCCTTGTTTCTTGGCCGCCACATTACAAGTCTGCCTGCAGGTGTCATTGTGCCTGGCAGGTCTGACCTTGCCGGGCACAACGGCCCCTGCAGGCAGAGTTGTCACGGAAGCACTGGCACAGTTGACAATGGTGCCAGTGCTTCAGAGTCCCCATTCCCGTGGAGTCCGGTTTGGGGACTTACCAAATCCGATGCCTGACTTCCTGCATCGCTGGGACTTGTATGTTCTGGTGGCATCGGGAAGTAGGCAGCAGATTTGTTGTTTCAGGTGTCTGCAGCAACCCACTGGTGGCACTGGCGGTTTACCACCAACCTCGTAATGAGGCCTTCTTTTTGAAGTCATAGAGCGCCCTACACAATGACATGGAAGCCTCCAGCCTAGAGGGGTCCATGTCATGGGGTACAGGGAGCCTTCGGACTTCAAAAAGAAATAGTTTTTTTTTTTTTAGTCACTCCGCCTTCATACAGAAATGATTTCTGTTACGCTGTAACAGAAATTAATTCTTTATGAAGGGAGAGTGACACACATTTTTTATTTATTTTTTAGTCCAAAGGGCCCCCCTCCCAGGACATGTGGTGGCAGGGGCCCCCTCCCAGGACATGTGGTGGCAGGGCCCCCTGCACCACAGGGAGTGCAGGGGCCCCTGTTACACCAGTGATGCTTGTCTGCACATCTGATGTAGACCCGCGCACCATGAGGTGAGCCTTTCCCAGTCTGCACACACAAACCTATTTTGTCTCATTTCCTTGTCTGCACATCTGACATGGCCCTCCGTACCATGAGGTGAGGCTTTGCCAGCCTGTGTTTACACACTAAATCTGTCTGTAAATGATCCGTTCTTGCACTTCAATAATATACTATGAACATTCTGTAACTAGCGCTTTGATGCCTGAGGGTTTTGTGCGCTGAAATAAATGCTAAATAAATAAATAAATTAGTCATGCATTCACATTACAGAGGTGACATTGCTTCTTACCACGCTTGGGTGGAAAGACTGCTCTTCTAATTCCTTTGATGCCAGGCATGTGGCGCACCCTGTTGACCTTTTCCTCCCAGGGCGTGAGGGTGAATGGCTCGACTGTGACAGCTCAAGTGGCAGTTGTCTCATCCTGGAGGATAGGGATTAGTGTTCATACCCTTGTCTTTAAGCCATTCCACTTTTTTGCTACAGTCTTCATTGTCCCAAGGTATAGTGCCAAACTCTACCACCGTCTCACATATCTCCAGATGGTGTCCTTCCTATGGACAGAGGATTTTTGTTCTTGTGCTCCAAATAGTATGACGGCATGTCAGACTACTTCGTTCACAGGGGCCTGCCACTCTGAACCACTGAATTTGGGTTTTCAAACCCACATTTCAGGCACCTTCACTTTGCCTTTATCAACTGGCATGTTTGGCACTGTTTTTAGGGTCTTATGGCAAAGTAAATGGGTGATTTAGAAAACGGTTGAGTTTAAAAAGAAGGCCACAGCTGAGGTTCCCGTTTGTGTGATGATGCTATTTCCACTTGGCTTTAATTCCGGGATTACCATTCAGTAATTGCTCCAATTCCCTGGTGATAGTGATAATTCCACCAGGCATTAGTGGATTTACTGAAAGATGTTGCTTTTTTGGTGCTAATTCCGCTGAATCAGATTATCCCTACCATTGAGGGTTGGGGCTTGCACACATGGTGCTAATTTAGCTGGACACAATCACAGTGATGGTCATTCTATATAGTGTTATTAGCACCAGGTACTGTTGAACATGTATTGAGGCTCATTGTTTCTATAACGCAGAGTGAGGGTCTGTGATAATACAGATGGTCCTCACAGTAATGCTATGATGAATTTGAAGTTCCATGGGAAAATATATGATATTCAGATCTTCTTCCAATTGTGTTTTAGAATGGAGCACCTGCGAATAAAGAGTATACTAACATGTATATAGGAAACATTACCACCAGACCGTTTCTAGGCACTGCAAATATGGGGATGATATTAGAGTCTCCCCCCAAATAATGGTATGTGGTGATTCCAACATCCCTACAAGCATACTGTTTGATTATGGTCCACATGCATTGTGTGTTATAAAACTGAATTTCCTACCTGATGGTTTGTGATTATACTGAAATCCCCACAAATACTTTGTGGGATGATTTTAAGATTAGCACCGAGGTGGTGTTAATAAACATACCACAAGGATAATTGATAATATTGAAATTATGGACCGAGTTGGTGTGTAATGATATTAAACTTCACAGAAGCCTGCTCTCTGATCACATGGAAGTCATAACCCCACTGCTGCTGAGAATGAGAGTCACTTTTTGGAAGTACCTTCCCAGTGCTAAGAACAGGATTCACAGGGTTATAATATATTTACCACACATGTTTTATTTTTATTTCTAGAGTGCTACATGCCAAATAGTGCTTAGTAATGCAGGAAAATGCATGCAGGGGTTAACAGGTATTAACAGGGGTGCTGTCTAATGTTATTGAGGTTATTAGATGTATGTGTGAAAGGATAACAACGTATCACAGAGATGGTGATAGATAATATTAAAAATCTCACTGATTATGCAAATGTAACGCTGTCCGTGTTTTGTAATTTTACTTGGTTTTTGTAATTTTACCTGTGTATTTTTTGCATCTACTGTTTTTGCTTGTCCTTTGGCCATGTTGTTCTTTAGGCTTCTTAGGTCAGGAAATGCTATATATGAAATTCTCTTTTCTGGGGAAACCCACTGCTTTCGCGTGCAAAATGAAGGTTTGTTTGTGAGCCCAGATTTGGGGGCTAGGACTGCCTGATCCAGTGTACATTTGGGTGCCTGAATGTCTGTTGCTGGGCAGAAGTGGTGGTTAGTGGCTTCCACGATTGGATAGCCATTGCCTGTTTGAATGGTGCAGTATCTTACCACTGGAGGACTTGGGCATGCTCCCAGCCCAAATCTTGGATAAAAGGAGGGCTCCTGCAGCCATTCGACAGATCATCGTTGGAGCCAAGTCATCTACGAAGATGAGCAGCAATTTGATGACCCTAGTCCCTGCAGATGATCAGCGCCAACTCTAGTGAAGTCCTAGTGAAGCCCTTCTCCTCAGCCTGATCTCAATAAGATGCTTATCAGTGCTTTGATCCCTGGACATGTGTGAACAACCAATCTCGACCCCAGCTCCCTTGCCTTCTTAGCCTTCAGAAGTGTCCCTGACCAACCGTTGGACTGACCAGCTCTCTCTGGGGCAACCTCGCTGCAGCCATCATCGTGTGGAGAGCAACCTTAAAACTCTGAGGTGTAACATAGACACCTGCTCTTGCATTTTCAGCTTTCTGGCAAGATGGAATCTGTGGTGCTGGGCCTGATCCTATGTTCATTCATTGAAGATTACATGTCACAGTCTGACTGTGGTGAGTCCCATTGCAACACTCCTTCGTATAGGTGTGCCAAGGTGGTCTGTTCCACAGAAGTCTTCATCTTTATTTATTTGAGTGTTCTACTGGAGCCTGTCTGGAACCAATTCCTAAGTACTGTGACTGACTAAAACTATATCCCAATGCCAAAAGTGACCTCTGCACCCATGACCCATGGGCCTTCCTCAGTGGGATGAAGCACAGAAGATTGTATCCCCATCAGTTTCCGGAACATAAGCCTTGGTCTCTGGAGAAATCAGAGTTGGGGGTAAGTTTACATACCTGTTTCGGCCCCCATGTCCTCTATATACCTTGATTGGATTGGCTAAACTCTGTGTCTCCTTGTTCGCCATAATAGGGTGGCATCCCCAAATCCTACCCCAGGACTGATTTTGGAAATGCATCTAAACAGTGATCAGAACAACATTGGAGAACTGACCGCAATACCCTGAATTGTTGCATGGTGAGATCCGTAACAAAGAATTAGTGCCCAATAATTTCAGGCCCATTACAAACACCTCTTTTCTCTTGAAAGTCCTGAACCGAGTAATAGCTGAGCATCTAAAAGCACATCCCATCTTAAATGACAGCTCTTTTAGAGCTAAAGTCTAAGTTATTAGCTTGTATGGAGAAGAATGAAGCTTCTATGTTGATGCTGCTTGATCTTTCGGCGGCTTTCGACCTGGTGGACCATTCCATCATGTCCACCAGTTTGGGGGAGGTTGCTAATTTTTCACCCTTAGCAGCCCAATGGATTGCTTCGTTCCTCGTTAATCAGGAAAGTAGGGTCTTTCTCAAGGATGCTGAAGCTGCAGCGGTCAACATTGGTTTCGGTATACCACAGGGAGCATGCATTTCGCCCTGTTTGTACAACATTTTCACTGCCCTTCTATTTGCTATGTTAGTTCATGAGGGCATGATATTTACAAACTATGCTGACGATACGCAGTGCGTTATCCCTTTGTCCGGTAATTATGATCTGGATGAAGCAGTGATTAATAAGATCTATGCCTTGATTGAGACTTGGATGATTCTTAACAAGCTGGCATTAAACAAAGAAAAAACAGAACTGCTGGTGATTACTTCACCCTATATGTTACAGAAACTGGGCTCCACCTATGAAAGTTTCTATTTAGGAGGTGCAAACATTATTCTGCTTAAGAAAGTTAAAATGATGGGGGTAATTTTTGATCAACACCTCACCAGGAAAGTAGTCTGGTGGCATCTTGCACCTACTAAATCAAGCTGCTGGCTCACTTAAGACATTTTATTTCTCAGGCCAATGCGGAAACTATCGTGAGAGTGATTATAGGGGCAAAAATGTATTACTGCTCCAGTTTATTAATTGGTATTGACAAAACTGTTTGCAATCGGCTACAGGTCTCCCAGAACGGAGCCGTTAGGGTGGTGATGTGGCTAGCTTGCAGAGACCACACCACTGCAGCAAGACGTGCCCTTCATTGGCTGCCGGTCGAGTCTAGAATTATTTTTAGACTCTTAGTTATTACACAGAAATGCAGACAAGGAAAAATGCCTGCATATCTAGAAGAACCTCTGGTTACCAAAACCTATGGCAAATTACTGAGATATAGTAATCAGAATTAGGTAACCATCCCCAGATGTAGAACCGTGAAGGTCTCTAATGGAGCCTTTTTTGCAATTGCCCCCAAGGCTTGGAATGACCTTCCACTGGAGCTAAGAGGCATTGAATCAATAGATACATTTAAAAGGAAACTGAAGACCCATCTGTTTGCCTAGGATCTAAGGGTCAGACCACATATGAATCTGTTAGCCATATATTTCTACAGAACCCTTTCTATTGTCTGTTTCGTCTTGTTGCGCCCTTAAGCCCTAGGGTCCATGGCTGTGCATAACACATTTATTAAAGTAAAGTAAAGTACTATAATTCAACAGAAAAGCATAGATGTACTTTGCGGAATGACAAAGTTAGCGTCTGAACACAGGAATATTCTCTGATCTAGAGATTGTATTTTAATTGTAGCAACATCCAGAGGCTCCCCTAGCCTGTCTGTTATATGGGTTTTCTACATGAAACATATAACAAATCAGAGACTTCCTCTGATTATCTTTTATTGTGTTCTACTAGTGATCTTCTCGTCGGGGTGGTTGCACATATCCAATCCATTCTCATCTGCAACTGCAGATACATTATTTGTATACTTGAGACACTGCACATTATTTTTAATCAAAGTAATAATGTGTTAAACTTCTTCCTCGCACCATGCATCCTCTAAGAGGTATGCCTTGGCTGCTCAAGCACAGGTAGCCTCAGTAAGCAAAAGACAAGATGGACAAAAGCATGTTTGGATTAGTGATGAGCGTGTGTACATTCTGAACCCAACCCCAGTACAGAATCCTTCCCATGTCTGGGATTGGTGACAGGACTCCTGCAACCCTTATTGCCAAGGTTGAATGCCCCCGAATTGTGGTACAGTACAGGCAGTACCGAGAGAAGATAGAGATGGTTTAGGACACTGCAGAGAGCGACCTGACTTCTATGAGGAATGGGGATCCCTGGCGGGAAAGTCACATATAAATGCAGGACCTGAACAAATATATTTTTACTTTTGTGGCCCACTTGATTTCTAGGCACTCCAGACACAAAGCAGCATAATTGGGACCTTGCAACCGACACAAAGTATGGAATTTGCTTGGGACAGAATGGCCCCTAGCCTAATATGAGCTGTGTTTGATTGGAGGAGAAACATATGTGCAAAACCTGGCATCATTAAGGGGGTGGATGGCAGACAGATTTCTTTAACATCTTGAAGACCTCCTCCAAAGCATCAGTCCAAGGAACCTTGTAATTCTTTGATACTTTTCGTAGGTCTCTGAGGGGGGCCTTCCAGGGCTGAAACATGTGCGGCAAAGCACTGGTAATAGCAAACAAGGCACATAAATGCCCAAAGTTCTTTCTTCATTGTTGATAGTGGACATTTCTGGACTGACTGTACAATTACTTCTTGGGGTTGAACTGTCTCTTTCCTCAATTTACACCCTTATATTTTACTAATATTAAAGCCACATCACTCACATTGAGGTTCATTCTTAGACGCATATTTCTTAACTATAGATGACCAGGTGTAAATGATGCCTGCGTGCAGCCCAGATTGTGATGTATACAGAAATATCACGCATATGCATCAGAATATGTCTGATTAGGCTGTAAAATATGATTCTTCACTCTTTGAAATGTCACTGGGGTTCTGTGTGGCCCAAAGAACAGCGCTGTGAAAAGAACTAAGCTGACCTACAGTGGCAAAGACAGCTACCCATGGTTTTCAGTCACAATTGGTACCTGCTAGTATCATTATATTAAATCCAGTGTAGGGATGTATGTGGCTGGTCCTTGTGATCATTTCCTTGAGACAAGGCATCGATTATGCATCGAGTTTAGAGCTTAGAGATTATATTGAATTTTCAGAAATCTGTATCCGTAATCTCCAGGGCCCTCCGGGTTAGAGACTAAGACAATGGGTGATGGCCGCTGACTCTGCAAAGCCTCAATGACTTGTGTTCAAGCATCTGTTCCACTTCAGTCTGGGTGCCTGGATTCTAGCAACCAGGTGGGTTAATCATTCAAAGACCTATGGGTGGGATCTCAATATTTTGTATGAATTTACTGACTCTTCTCAGCGTGTCCACAAACACATCTTTGAAGTGGTTAAGTCATTTACATGGTAATACTTCAGCTTCTTTGAAATAATCTACCTCAGACGAGTGGTGAAATCTAAATCTAAGTAAATGTTTAGGGTTAGGTCTATTTGACTGAAATAAATTACGTTTTTCCGATTTACCCAAATTGTTTTTGTTAGTTGTTTTGTTTGAACGAAATGCAGGTGGGAGACCCCTCTTCGCCCACCACGCCACATATTCCCCCAATTTAACCTATTCCGTTACCCCACCAGACAAATTTAGCGGAAATTCATAAAGAATTGGAACACAAGAATTTGGTCAGTTCAAGGTCCATTGGGACACGATCAAGTACCAATGTTAATGCCACCATCAGGGGGTATACTTGCGGGTTCTACCAGGTTTTAAGCCAGTTGACATTTGGACACAATAGTTCAGATTACTTAAATTATCTGTGATTAAGTAAGGACCCATACCACTGTGCAAGAGTTTCTAGATATCTAGACTTGTTCCTCAACTCAGAAATTTCTCAAGTAACCCTGGCAACTGTATGGCAATATGTAGGCAATTATGCTACAGTATTCAGTATATTGATATTCTAGTCCCCACATAGATGGTGTGCTGTGAAATTTAAGTCCCCACATGGATGGTGTGTAATAAGGTTGAAGTCCCCACAGGAGTGGTGTGTGTTGATGTTTTCGCAGTACTGTTGTGTGATGATTCTAAAGTCCACATAGAGTGTGTGGGGATATTAATGTCATTAAATGCTTCACATGAATTGGGTGTTATGATACTGAATTATATACTGCATGAATTGGGATTATAATGAGTGTTGTCCCAAAATAATGTGTAATTCTAATGAAGTCTCTGCAGGTTTGCTGTGTCATGATATTGAAGTTCCCACAGGGATTGTGCATGGCGATACCAAGGTCAATGCAGTGATGGTGTGTGAGGATATTTAAGTTGCCGGTGTTTGATAATTTTGAAGTACCTTACAGGCATAGTTTGTGATAATATGGATTATCTTCACAGTGAAGTTGTACTAAATATTTGAAGTCTGGCTATGCTTGGTGTGGTGGTATTGTAGAAGTCCCCACAAGCATGATATTTGAAGACATTGTAAAAGTTCCCTATGATGTACCTAGGAGGTTCTTTAACAGATTATATCTCATAATTAGGGGATCTATATGGAGAGTGGGTAGAAACAGAATGGCATTGGTCATGCTTCAGATATCCTTTGTAGCTTGCAGGATCAGAATATCTTATTTTGAACTGTACTGTACCTTGCTGAGCAGCTGCTGTTTGAGGCGGGTGGGCTGGTGGACCTTCCACCATTAGACACACTATTTGTGCAGCCCTCGGTTTGGCAATATTACCTGAAAGAGATGCTGTGGATACACAAGACCTACCCCACTCGAGCGCCCCACATTCTGACACTGGCCAAGAGTCTGTGGTGTAGGATCTGGGGACTCTTGGGGGTTGACAGACCCATATTCCATGCACTTCTCTCTGGTTGCTGTGCTACCAAGTAGTATGCAGGGTATTGCCCAATTGACCTTTTACAATTGACCTTTTGCACAATTGACCTAATTATAGTGGTCCTAATTGACCTTTATATAATTTTAGTTATTTTATATATGTATTGGGTTGATTTTGGATTATAAATAATATAAGGGGATTGAGTAGGGCGTTGCAGGGGGTTTTGGATTGGGTGTAAGGGTTGCAGGGGGTTTCCCCCGCATATATGTCCTAATTGCCCTTCTAAATTAGGTACATTTTCCCAAGGTCAATTCTCCAGAGGTCAATTGTGAAAAGGTCAATTAGTATACAACCAAATGCAGGGCATCAGGAAGTACTGGGAGACCAATGAGGTGGCTACACTTGAAGGCTTGCTTCAGATGGGAAAGCTGACTGAGTTTGCCATACTCGTTGAACCGTTTGGCATATAAAGGGGCCAATTCCTTTTACACTTGAGTTTAACTCAGAAGATTGACAGAGTAGATGGCCTAGATTTCGCATTGGTATAGAGGGTGACACTGTGTTGGAGATGATGTATGACATGTCAGACAGCGGCCCATAGTTTCTATACTTCATGAGCCATTCCTGAACAAGAAACTTGCACCTGATCTTGGGGTGTGGACTAGGTGGGAAACAGACTTGGACAGGATATTCTCTGATGCTGAATGGGTGCGGATATTGCTCTATACAAAAAAGATTTCAAGAAATGCCAGATTCAAACTCAAGCAACTATATGTCACACACAGAGCATACATGACCCCTCACAAGATATCCCAGTTTAAAGGAGCAGATAGGCAGCACTGCCCCTGATGTGCAGAGGAAAATGCAGACATACTCCATATGTTCTGGACTTGCCTGGTAATCAGGGAATATTGGTTGGGGATTGTGAATAGGGTGATCACAGGTGGAATAAACATGCATGCATGGCTCCCAGAGGCCCGTTTATTGGGTTTATCTCTGTGCAGTCGACGGACAGCACATCTTAAAATAATGCAATACCTAATCTGTGTGCTAGCTAAGTGCAGGTTTGTGATGACTTGGAAGTCGGCCGACGGCCCTAATATTGAGGCATGGTGGGGGCACTTACAGAAATGGACGTTAGCTGAGACTGAAGTTTTGCAAAGAGCAGTCTATAGCGGTTTGAAGGAGGCCAGTGAGGTGGTAGCATCATGAAATTCACTAACGCAGGAAATGACACCCCTCCCCCCGACATTACTCCCACATTGGAATGAAAACGTTGTGTAGTCAGTTTCACCATACTGTCGTCTAAGGAGTGTGGAAGAAAGAAAATGTGGTGCACTACCTGAGGTGTAATGTATAATTTATAGGATTTATATGTTTGGAACTGCACGAGAAGGCACTGTTTGAAAGTTTGTAGGTTAATGGAAGATTGGATTGCATATTAATGGAGTGCTGCAAAATTTACTGAACATTTTATAATTTCTCTATGTTGCTAAATTTCCTTTTGTAACCACCACAGCATGTAGGTAAATAAAAATAATTGATTAAAATAAGGATGAGGTTTGAAGATATCAAAGTCACCTAGGTGCTGGGGAGCGGTGATGATATTGGTGTCTTCAAAACACTAATGACTGATGATGTCAAGGTCTGATGATTTTGAAGTCCACACAGGGGTTGTTTGAATGATACGGAATTCCTTGAATATTGGTGCTTTTATTTAAACTCTGTCTGAGAGGGTTGGCAATGTTACAGTCATTTTCATGTGGCTTCTGTGGTATGATATTTAGGTTCACCAAGGGCTGAAGGTGTGATTTGAATTAGAACCTTCCACATGGATTCCGGGATTATATAAAGAGATTATGTGATGGCCCAGAAAGTATGGTTTATGATGATAAGACAATAATGAAGTCCCTACAGGATGATCTTTGATGATTTCAAAGTCCGTAAAGGGATGGCGTGAGATATGTTGTCCAAGATGGTGTGTGGAACATTTAAATCTTCAAAAGTATGCTTTATGATGGCATTGAAGACTTGATGGAATGAAGTTATGTACTAATGAAATTCCCATGAGAAGTGTGATGATATTGAAGTCACCAGATATGGGTTGTTTGACCGAGATCAATATATTCACGGCAGAATTGACCATAGTCGATTTTGCTGCAAATCTATTTGACCTTTGGCCAAACAAGCCAATCCCTGGTCTGCCAGCAGCCCTTTATCCACCCCCCTTCCCTAATTACCTTAGTGCCATCTGCCAGAGCATCTCTTACTCCCCTGCAACGTCAGTTCTGTCCCTGCAACGCGGTTCGGAACTGATGCTGCATGGTCCCTTACAATGTCCAAGAAGAGGGGGAAACCCCCGCAACCCTGTTCCCATTATAGTTAGCAAGGAGAGCGGGGGATGCCCCTGCAGCCCCCATTCTCCTTGTTTGCTATAATGGAACCGTATGGCCTAGTTGACCGAATTTCTGATTGTACGATCATTTCGTACAGCCTAAATTTGGTCAACTAGGCCATACAGTAATTTCTTTCGGTCAAATTGGGCAATTCCAAATCACCACAAGGATGGTATTAGTCATTAGATGAAAATGAAGCCCTAAAAGGGTAATGCTAAAGTCTGCGAAAATATGGTGTCTGCTGTCTATCTGTGATGATATTGAAATTTGTACAGGAAAGTTGTGTGATAATAATAAAGGGAGGGATGATGTTGAAACCCCAACAGCAGATGGTGAATGATCAATGAGTAGTGCTCACAGAGATGGTGTGTGATGACTCTGAAGTCCTGATAGAGTTGTAAATCATGATATTGGTTTTAATGTTGTGATGATGATAAAGTCCTCGCAGGGAACATCTGTGCTGATAATGAAGTCCCAAAGGAATAGTTTGTGATGATACTGATAAAGGATGGTGAACGCTAAGATCCTCTTGGCTGGTTTTCAATTTGTCACAGATTGATAAGAAAGACTCAGTGTCTCTCTGATGTGTCAAGTTTTTTTTAAGGTTTCTTGTGGCCCTGAGGCTGTCCCTCTCTTTCTCATGTAGAAAAGCACCTCCGCAGTAACGAGGGCATACCTAACCCCAGTTTAGTAGATATGGATTATTAGCACTTGCTATCTAGGTTCTGTCTTGTACTAGAGATGAAGACTGTTACAAACCTATGGATGTCGTCCCTATGCCCCTAGAGGGGGACCTTTCCCACAGTGTAAGGGTGGCACATCCACAATACAATAGTCACCCTGAGGGTGGAGTACCGGGGGAGGAGCACATGGGAGGGGAAACCCCTTATGGGATTAGGGACGACCATTCCCAGCGAATGTGGTATTCCTCTGCTGCATTAGACTTTCCCTCCTTCCCCAAGCCAAACTCTCCTTCCCTGTTCGTAGTCCATGCCAATATTTTCTATTGTGAAGTCAAACAACCTAGTAGGTCAGACCCAAATAAGGCCTCTAATAATACATCACCATCCCACACACACTCCTCCCCTGGTCACTTCACTTCTGTACCAATCTTCCCTCGTTTGTCGGAAGGATTGAGAACTAAGTCCCCTTCAAAAGTACTGGGATGAGGAAGAACAGCAACTACCTAGATAGAGCCTCATTACCAAGTACTGAGATGAAGAAGATCCTATTCTACCCTATGGAGAGTTCAAAGATAGATAATGAGATGAGGCGGAATAACAAAACCATGAAGATTACTCTTAAGGGCCATAATGAGTGGTCTAGTGGTTGCCGGCTACTTATTGGTTCAAACAGAGTAGAAAAGGATGAAAGAATCAGGAAGCAGGCTTTCAGCACTCCCTGTAGGAGTCCTGTGCAGTAGCCGAAGTGGCTGTGGACCACTGCACCACCCAGAGAGAGGGACGAATCGAGAGCAGTCGTTGAGCAAGTAAGCTGGGCAGATGCTGACCCAGCGTACCTGGATCTGAAGTAAGAGACCCAGTGCACAGAGTTGAGAGGGAGCGAGAAAACAGGCAGATAAGAAGAAGCTCCTTTGTGCGCTACCCAAACAAACCTCTGGGTGTCCCGAAGCTTCAGAAGCTGTCTGGAAGTGAAGCCCTGTCCCACGCAGATGGAAGGGACTGGCAGAGTGGCCACCATCAAGAAACCAAAAAGAAACTGACCTGCAGACATGCTGCTGACCGAGGCAAGTGACCAAATTCTACCAGAGCCCCAAACAGAAACGCCACTGCCTGGAAGACACACACCAGTGAAACAGGTACACGGGGAGAGCTAAAGGTCTGGGAGGTGTCGGAGAGCAACAGGAACAAGAGTGTGAGAGGGTCTGGGACCCTGAAAGAAGCAGAGAAAGCATAGAAGGGAGCAATTACTTGGCAGGAGAGTGAACCAAGCTATTGCAACTATAGGAGTCTGGGACATGCACCCATAGGAAGACAGAGTCTGGAACCCTGAGAGAAAACGGGAAAGTGCAGAAGGGAGAGTAAACTTGGCATGATAGTAACCCAAGCAGTTACAACTGCACTTAGTGAGTCTGGGACTCACAACAACATAAGAATAAGAGCGAAAGAGGGTCTGGGGCGCTGAATAACACAGACACACTACAGAAAGGATTACAAGTTTGGCAGGAGAGTAAACCAAGTAATTTCAAGAGAACATTGTGAGTCTGGGACCCACACCCATATGAAAGTTAAAGAGGGTCTGGGACCCTGAGAGTTAGCAGCCAGACTGAGCTTTCTTCTGTTCGGCTTTGCACTTATTAGCTCTACCACTCCTTGGCCCTCATTACGAGTTGGGCGGTATTCTGGTGGTAAATCTGCTGTGATACCACCCAATGGAATTACTGTTAACACCACTTGGTCTGGTGGATTTACTACCGGATTACAAGGAATGGCAGCAGTGTTAATCCCCATGGATTTTGGCGAAATTACCGCTGGCAGAATTACTGCCATGGTAAGTCTGCTGAGTTTGCTGTTTTGTGGTGGAAAGTGGGAGGATTTACTTCCAGCACGATGCTGGAGGTAAATCCCTCACTGCAGGGTCAAACTCGTAGCGTGGCGGAATCGGAAAAGAGGCAATAATTCCGTTACCACCACTTTTTTTCTGCACCGCCATACTTGTAATGAGATTCTTGTCTTTAAATCCATCAATGGCCAACCTGCTCCCTCCCCTATTGCCTGATTGAATCCCAATTCCATTTCTTTTGTGCTCAAATGTTCTATGCTCTAACCCTATACAAGCATTCTAGTCACATTCCCCTCCATCTGTGCTATCTCCCACTACTGCTCATTTCCTGTAGTGGCCCCTTAATAGCATGCACTCCACCCATCGACATCTAAGCAGTTAAGTCTGTGTAAGTATTTAAGATGAAAATCTCGAGTCATCTGCTCGCCAGTAAAGGGAAATCCCTAACCACCTCTAAGCCTTGTCAGACCTCTCTGCCCACACAGAAAATAAGCTAAACAACTGTAGATATGGAGTTATGTAACCAATGATGTAATGCCTAAATGTGGATTATATTTATTAATGTAAATCTGTTATGAATATCATTTTCATATATTTACCCCATACTCTGACTCACCATTATCCACATAGTCATTGAGCTAGGTGAAGACACCCTTACATGGGATTGCCTCAATGTCCTGTTTGCTTCCTTGTCAAAGTGAAAATCTTGCCAACCATAAACATAATTTAAATAATGACACAAAGGATATCTGCTCCAAAGGATTGGACCTTGAAAATCATATGTACCCTGCTTGGCAAAGCACAAAGTCGTCTGTGACCTAGTCAGTGGCCTTCTGTCTTTAGAAGAACCAAGGATAGCTGCATAGGTTGCTAATGAAGAGGAAGATGGTCTGCTTCCATTGGATGCTCTAGTGACTCAAGGCTGACAAGGTGAACAACAGGAGATTCATTACAAGTTAAGGTAATGGAGTCTTAAATATGTTTGTCTGACATTGTTTTCTGGTTAGTGTGATTAGTGTGATAAAATTTGGTGCGCACCATGCTCAGAGTGAGAGCAGGATACATGTGCCTGCATACTCAGCCTTTTTTCTGAGTGGGGACGGGAGAGAAGCAAAGAAGCAGAGATGTATGAGAAAGGCACTTTTGTAAAAGTTTAGGAAGGCTCTGAATAATCACAAATAGTTATTCTCCCAATGAACAGCAAACCACAGAAGTTGCACACTGGAGGCAGGTGACTCTCCTGAACTTACTGTTGGTGCTTCCTCTCTAGCTGCCCTTGTCCGCACACCTCAGAGTGAGGAAAATATTGGATAAATTTGCTCTTCACTTTTATTTTCTGATAGTGTAAAGGTAGAGATTCACAGCAAGACTTCTCAGATTGTTTAGTTATATGGCAAGTGCAGGTGGCACTGCCAGTACTATGAGAGCCCTTTGAGAGTGTATGGATTAACATCAGTGATCCTTTGACCTGCCAACTACCTCTATGAACCACTTCATATTGGTCGTTATGGGCATGGAGCCAGGTACTTTGCAGCGAGCCCATGAGAATGATTCTTGGCTTTGCAGTAGCAAACACACCACACAGGTTGGCACTTACTCTGATGTTTTTAGATGCCTGTTTTTGTCTAATCTGACTCAAAGCCTAATTTCTCAAAATCAAAACGCAACATCTGTTCATACTAGGAGCTGACGTGCAGCCTGAGATATCCTATCCAACTCTCAATGCCCAATGTTTTTCAGCTGGTGGAAATATGATTTGAGATGTTTTCTAATAGTATACTGGAGCTAGATGCTCACATTATTTTTTGTAACTCTTCTGAACAGCTATCAGAAAAGCTCCAGGGGTCAGTTTATTTTATTAGTTGAATTTACATTGTGGCTTCTGCTACAACTGGATCCAGTAGAGAAACACCTCTTAGATGTCACATGGAATTGAGTGAGTTATTCAGAGTTGAAATAATAGCACATAGCTTATCCTAGCCCTCCCCTAACCAGACTCTGCTGTCTCATTTTTTAAATTGAATACTGGGTGAATTGGTGTAAATTCTACTTTACTTTTCCAAATGTTTCCTACTGGATCCAGCTATTGAGATATAATAATGATAATTTGATATTTATAAAGCACTTTTGTCCAAAGCGCCTTACATATCTACATACATTTATGTAGATATGATTCTTAGGCTATCTCCTGAAATGCTGTGTGTTAAGTTTTAAAATATATGGAATATGGGTCTGGCACCTTCCCACTCTATATTTGTATATCTGCAGACCGAATCCTGTGAGCTCCGCTTTTTCACTTCCTCCTCGACCGTTTTTCTTGCTGCTCATTTTTCCTCTTTTAGTTGACCCTCATTGCCCATTTTCCCTGACTGACATTCTTTTGCTTGCTTTTCACTACTTCTTTTTCCCTCTATAGCCCTCTTTCAATCGCTCTTTACAGACCATCCCATTAATGCCTATTCCAAAACCAGAACTATTGGCTTTGCCAATGTTTTCTTTGTTTCATATGGACACTCTGGGTTCCTTACTCCTGCATTCAGATCAACTTAAGGAGCAATCAGAGTTAATGTGCTTGATCTGCTGTAGCGTTTCACGTGAACATGTGTGCAAGACAAGCCTTTTGCGAGGTCAAGTAATGCCACCTATCCCAGTGCAGCAATATACAAACTGATTCTCTAACAGAGCAAAGGTAAAAACACCCAGTAAAGAAAAGCTTTAATTTTCCTTCTAGTGTATTTGCTTTCGTCTTCAGTTAGCATACTGGAGAGTAGAAAATGCACATGTAAAAATTAAACAATACATTCATTAACTATTATGCCTAGGTCTATGGTTTTTGCCATAGCATAGCAGGCCGAGTATGTGTGTGCGCACTATAAGCACTCGCACATGTGCTGATGGAGTTCACAGCACAGATCGCAGGCTTGATACAAAATAACGCACATGCGTTTCATGTTTTGAATGCACTCACAGGACAAATAGCCAAAATAAAAATAGCAAATTCCATCCAAACCGTCAGCTACCAATCTCTTATTTAGAAGTTGGAGGTCAACAATCATGAGGAGGTGGGGGCAGGGCAGAGGAGATTACCTTGGAAGCAGAGTCAGGGCGGGCTGCTATTCGCACCTTGCCCAGCTTCCCAGACGCATTACAAAGGGCGTTTCTCTGCCATGGAAAAGAGGTTACCCAGCACACTAACAGATAGCTGGGGGCGGGGGCTGCTTTATAGAATTCGTGTCAGCACTTGGCTTGAGTAAAAACATAGTTTAATTGAAAATGTTGATAAGCCCATATTGACTTGTGGCACATGATTAAATGGTTACAACATTTGCATTTTTTATTGTTCACCCATACGGTTTAAACATCTTTTTTTTTTAAAGTTTCCAAAAGTGTGTACTATTATAAGCACAGTAGTAGCTTCTTGACAGATGGTGGTTCTTCCCCATAAGTGCAGGCATGCAATACAGTAGCACAAAACATCTGAGACCTGCTGCTAAGAAGTGCTAGTGTTCACTTTAAAAATTAGAGCAGGTCACCAAAAAAACGAGCAATGGTTTCTTTCTGGTTGATTTTGTTTTAAGCAATGGCTGTGCAGCTGAACTTGGAATATGTCAATCCTTAGATAACTCTGATTGCTTTACAAAAATAATGTAAATGCCTATTTCCCTTGGTTATTGGTCAACCTGAATTCACCAACTAAAGCACATCACAAACTTTCTCAGTGACAGAACCTGCCAAGTGCTATATTAATGAAAACAACCTTAATTGGAATAAAACAATTCAATAGCATAGTTTAAAGTTTGATGAAATGCTGTAAGTGCTTAATTTAAACTAGCAAATGCATTGTTTTTGATGGGTTACTAAAATGTTTGAGAGCAAACATCCTCCTTGAGCGCTATACTGTTTAATATTTTTCATGTATAGAGGAGTTCTTGGTATTTTTTAACATTTATTTATAACATTTTTGTAACATCCAAACCGAAGGGGATCACTGCGTTTGTACAGAATAAGCAAGATTGTTTCACAACGAAAGGTATGTTACGTGCTGTGATTGTTTGTACAGAAGCAGAGTGTCAGTAATCGTATTTATTGAAGAACTAGGTTTTCAAAGGTTCCTTGAAGGTAGTGTTGGAAGTTTCATCTCTGATGTTTGAGGGAGGAGAGTTACCGATTGAGGGGGCAGTGCTAACTCCTCCAGACCTAGCCTTTTTGAATCGTGGAATGGCAGTAGTGGTGTTATTGAATGAGCGAAGAGCATGAAAGTGGTGTTTCTGAGAGATGCTCTTGTTTAGGTACTTAGCTGCAAGATTATAAATGCAACGATGTGTCAGTGGTAGAGTTTTGAACTCTATACGTGCTATTATGGGTAGCCAGTGGGCTTCGCGCCTAGAGGCAGAGATGTGGTTGGATTGGCACAATCCCAGGGCAGCCCGAAGAGCTTTGTTCTGGAAGTTACAGCTTGGCTAGGTTGGCCATCCAAGTGCCTATAAGAACATTTCAATGGTCAAGCTTGCTGACAATTGCACTGGCAAGCGTGAGGCAGTTGGTTGGCAACAGGAATTACCTAGTTATGGAAATTAATTTTGCAGTGTAGGCTGTAGAGGATGCAAGGGTGTTAATGTGTTTAGTTCAGCGTCCAAATAAACTCCCAGCAATTTTGAATTGTCTGATGACAGGGATGGAGGTGCCATCAATGGAGAAAGAGGAGAAAGAGGAGAAGGTGGAGGCAAGCTTGCTGAGACGACAAGGGAAACCCACAATTAGTAGTTTGATTTTATCGTTGTGTAAGTGGCCCCATCCAGTTTTGGGTGGTGGCGTAGATCTTGTTCATGCTCAAACAGTCCTCAGAGTGGTTGCCCCTGATCGTGATGAGGATTTACATATCCTCAGCAAAATTGGTGTATTTGATATCAAGAGGGTCAATGATGTAGAACATAGACTTTGTGTAGGTGTTGTAGTGGGTGAGGCCAGGCAAGATCCATGAGGAACGTCCAGAGGATCTGGAATGGAGTCACCAGCAAAATTCCAAATCATATTCTAGACGTGCGATATCCCAGAAAGGATTTAACCTAGGCAATTGCATCTGAAGAGAAGAGGAATTAAGAGCTGAGGTGTCAGCAGAGCGTATGGTGGTCAACCAATTCAAAGGCAGAGTGAGCCAGTGGTGGAGCGACAGGGGGCAGGGAGGGAACAGGAGGGGCTTCGTGCAGAAGGGGAGCCTAGAGTTTCTGTCTGATCCCAATGGATATGTGGGTCCAGGTGAGGTCGTAGGAGATAGTAGGATTCTGGCGCATAGCGTATGGAGGCGGTCTGTGCCCATAAATGGTTAGGAGTTAATGGCAGGGCTTTTTATATGTTGCCGAGTGGTCTGGAGATAGTAGGCTTTGGCGTGCCTGGTTCTGGAGCTGTTGTCAGGGAGAGGCTGGTGGGTGGAGGCTGGTCTGAGTCTAACTGGCAAGGGAAAAACTGGGCTGGTTTTGTCACTGCTTGGGTTCGGCAGTGTAACTAGGGTGAACTCTCCTTCAGAAGTGAGCATGGGGGAATTAGGTATTGTGGACACCCTGAGAGTGATTCTGGCCTGAATTGGGAGGGCAGGAGGGAGGGAGGGAGGGAGTGGGAGGAGGGGCAAGCAAGGCAGTGAATAGGAGGCAAGGCCCGGATTGTGTCTCGAAGAGCAGACTTGACTAGGGAGATTTTGCATGTAGGCCCTAAGTTTGCAGACAAAGGGGAGAGGAGGGGAGATGGGAAGGTGCGTACAGCAGGCAGGGGGTAGGAAACAAGATGGGGAGGAAGGTGGATAATGCTAGTGGATGTCAGGTGAAGGCAACACCACTTATGGGGAGTAGATTGGCATGTAGCTGCAACAGTGGCTGTGCTGAAAGCACTGCAGCAGGGGTTGAAGCGTGTAGCAGGGCAGCTAAACTGTCATCAGGGGTGATAAGGTGAGCAGCAGTCTGGCATAAGGCAGACAGTATGCATAAAGTAATATAAGAGCAGCTCTTACCTGAAGTGGTGTGTGTTAACTAGCCAGGCTCCATGAGAGGCGAAATCGCAACGTGTGAGTAGGTCTGGAGGAGAGGGGGAGGGCTCAGGCGGGGCAGCAAGGCAGGTACAGCTGATTGGCCAGACAGGAGATTATGATACTGGCCTATAGTGGGGCCGGCTTTGCCTGCTGGCTCCCATGGGCACCAGAAGAAACGGCATCAGGCAACCAATCCGACGGAAGCAAGGTGGGCTCGTGGGAGACACGGCCTGCAGGGCAGAACACCTGCAATGGTAGTAGACATTTTAGAAGGGTTTTGGTCACCCGAGCACAATGTTAGGAATTCAGGTGAACTTGAATCAAGCCCAGCAAGGCTTACCTTCGATGTAACCACAGGTGCGTCAATGAAGTTGGTAGCATGGCACTGCTGCTCCTCGATTATCACAGGCAGCATGGGCCAGACAGGAGATGATGCTGTCATCATGAATTATGGGACTGTTTCTGTGGCTACGGTTTTCTTTTTTTAAATTCTTTCATCATCTCTATCTGCTGTTTGTTTCTTCTATTATAAACAGCCCCATTGTCTAGGTTGCTATAGCTTGTCACACAGCAAAGAATGCTGAAGATGAGTATTCAATTGCAAAAGACACTGCAAGCAGTAGTACTGCAGAGAGAACAGTGCATTTTATAAAACATGTATGTTTTATTGAAATTCATTTATGACTCCAATTGTCTATCTTTGGGCTGATTTTAACCGTACTGTATACTTTTAGTTGGTAACATACTGGTAACGAAGCACTGCTTCAAAAAAGGGATGACTTGTTGATTTTCTTTTGCAGTTGTGCATCTTACTAACACGGTTATCAAATGGCTCTACTATGATGTAACCAGAGTGGGCGAGTGTTTTGTTGAATAACAGGAGATAGAAAATTCAAATGTTTTACAATTCAGTTTGATCCAATGCAAATGTATCCAAGGTAAAAAATATTGTGCCTCATTACGTGTTCAGTGGTAATTGTGTTTGGCAGTATTTCAATTATTTTCAAAATTAGTTGCAATTACCACCTCTTTTAACTGTTCTGAATCTGCCAGATTACTAGTGGCAAAATGATAGTGTTACTCGCCATTTCCAGGGCTCAAGGTGCTGCTTGAAACAGCCGGAGATGAAAGCGCTGCACCTTAACACAGTGTACCTTGAGGAACCACGAGGGAAGCCGCAACTGTTCCTGCACGGCATCAACACTTAACTAGTCCCTTCAGCAGCGTGAAGTGGACTGCTCTTGCTGTTCCCCACTGACACAATGCAGAGCCCCAACGTGCTCAATTGATCATCTGGTCTCAGTCGTGGATCAAGGTACTTATGTTTGGAGGCTATTGTATGCTGCCAAGCCTGTGCATTTGGTAGGTGCGGTAATGGTCACCATCTGCATTGAGTTCAGCCGCTGTGGTATCTCAAGTATGACTGAGGAGTTTAACTGTGAGGCAAGTTGTTGGTGAATCCATTGCTGGACTAGTGCACAGATAATAAGTATCGGGTGTCTGCTAGGCAGTGCTCCCATTGAGAGGCCTAACAGGAACTGCCTTTTTTTGGAACTGGAAGGATTGAAGCTTGGGGGAGCCCCAAGAGTCCCAGAGATATTGTGAACTTTCTTAACTTGCTGCAAGAGCACTACGTGGAAGGTTCCGAGGTCAACCTTTTTTTCAGTTTAACTATTTTTGAAACTGGCAGAACAACATCTATGTCTAAGACTACCTGAAACCAGCTGTGGTTTACATTTCTTTTTGAGCCACCATTTTACCTTAAGAAGACCCCATATCATCTTTTGTCTAAGAGTGAGGGCAAGCATAGGTTTTGACACAGGCAGAACTTTGGTTTTGGACTTTTCGGACATCGACAGCCCTTAGAAGCATCATTTGAGGGAACAACTCCCTTAGAGTTAGAGCCAGTTAGGCATTACACCAACCCAACAAAGTATCACAATAAAGGTTTTCAAACTGTTATTTTTGAGAGTATGTGTCTCTCCTGATACCATGCCTGTCTCACGATAGTTGGATGAAGGTGAGGGATAGATAAGATGCCCATGAAGGCATGCAAAGGAAAAGGTAGAGGAGCTATGTGTACAATTGGACCAAACTAATGTGGGACTCAACTGTATTCTATGGGGCGCAGCACCAAGAGGAGAGATGGCTAGAGAGGAGGTGTCCAATGCGCAAGGGGGGGGTATGTCTGGAATGTACTCCCTGAACGTGGGAGGATGGGCATGTTATTATTTATTTATTTGTTTTCATTTGTATAGTGCACTTGCAGCCCGGAGGCATCGAGGCGCTGTTACAGGCATTTTTTAAGACATTTTGATTCATAGGTTAAATTGCGACCCAAAGGTCTCTTAGTTACAGGCATAAACTACATGGCAAACAGGTGTGATTGGAGTTACACAAGGTGATCAGAGTTACACACAGATAATTAATACAGTGGGGTCATTGATTGCTTTGCGGAATGCTTGGTGGGACTCGACCATTCTCAGGTCGGTGGGGAGTGCATTCCAATGGGTGGCTGCCAAGGTAGGAAAACTGGAGCCCCCAGCACGGACTTTTCACGTATTGGGAATGAGAATCATGTTGTAGTATCCCTTCCTCAGAGATCTTATAGCAGTGTGCTTGGTGATTCTTTGAGCCAGGTACGGGGGTGCAAGTGTGTGAGGGACAGGGTTTTTAAGACAATTCTCTCTTTGTCAGGGAGCCAGTGAGCCTGCCTTCTCACTTCAGAAATGTGGTCTTTTCTTGAGGTTCCTGTGGCCACCCTGAGGGCGTTGTTTTGAACCAGTTGGAGTTTGGCCAGATTTTTGCACGAGGTCGGCGTTACAATAATTAAGCCTAGATCCAATTATTGCCATAGCAATGGTGAGGCAGTTCTGGCGTGATAAGAAGGGTCTGGCTGCATTAAGGACTTTGGAATAATAGGCTAACGAGGAGGCGATGGCATTAACATGTCTATCCATGGTCAGATCCGAGCCTAGGTGGACTCCCAGTGTCTTAACGTTGTTGGAGACCTTAATGGGAATATTGTCAATGGTGAAGGAAGTGTACTGCTGATCGAGGTTGCCCAAGGTGGTGGTTGACCCTGTGATCAGCAGTTCAGTTTTTTCACTGTTAAGGCATAGCCAGTTGTCTGCCATCCAAGATTGGATGGTGGAGTAGATGGTGGTGAGGGTGTTCGTGTCTGCTTCATAGTCACCAGAGAGTGGGCGAAGCACCTGTGTGTCATCCGTATAATTAGTATACGATACGCCCAGGGAGTCGAGGATGCTGAACAAAGATCTTCTGAAGAGGTTGTAAAGCGTGGGCGCGATACAAGAGCCCTGTTCAACGCCACATTTGATGTGGCTGGGGGTGGCACATGCTGAGTCGGAAAAGACTTTGATGTTGACGCCATGCTCATGAAAACACAGATGGCAAAGCCAATATGCTTACTTCCTTACGTCCCCAACATCATTTTGGAGAGGTTGTATGTTAGAAATTTGAATTTCCAAGTGAAAAGGTAATGGATTGGAGAATATTCTGAATAATGTGTTTGCCTTAATCAATACAGTACTAGCTAAAGTACCATTATTGAGACAGCCTTTAAACACAGTATATAAAATGAAATATTATATGACTTTTTCTGAGTTCCTGCAAAGCCCAACAATAAAAGTATACAGGGGAACCCTTCATTTATCAGTCATATGTCTGTAGGGTGAGCAGACATCCCGGTTTTGCCGGGACTGTCTCAAAGTTAAGCACTCTGTCCCCCGATCTGAGAGTTTTTCATTTGAAAACCCCAACAGAGAGGAGATATATGATGCTATAGAGTAAATCTCACCCGAGTCTCTCTGAACCACACAAACACTTCATAATAAATGCATTTTGTCATAGTTAAAACACTCCAACAAATTCTATTGCAAATCATCCCCCACACATGATTGGTCAAACCTATACAAAAGAAATCCAATCTTCTCTAATTCCCACGTTCTCATTGGTCACATTTTTGTAACTACCATTAGCAGTTTCTATTCATAGCACACCCTTTTTCCGGAGTCCACTGTGGTAGGTCTTGGCATCAACACATAGTTACACATTTAAACACAAACATAAATCATTACATGTTTCAGCTGGCCTGGCACCTTCTAACCCCAGTCGTGATTGCAGATGGTTTACAAGAAAAGCTCAAACAATTTGGGGAACGGGAGAATAAACAGGCTTCTTTTGAACTGGTGATAACTATCTAACCTGACCAGAGTTACTGGCATATTGTTTCACTATAATCTAAATGACTACTTATTCAACACGCATGACCTCAGGACACAACCTGAGACAATAATCAAACCCCATAAAGTGTTGGTCAATAATGACCTTATGTACCTCTTTATCCCAGCTTTATTACTCAACCACAGAAAGATGGCTGGACCTATATGGACAATGAATAACAGGCTCTCATGTACTTCAAAATATTTCATCTCTTATCTGCAATACATCTGATAATGTTGCAGCTACTCATTGCCTTCCCTCGGCCTCTAACCCTGAAAAACTGTTTCCGAGTCACACAGAGTTCACCCCGTAAACCCCGACTGCAGAGCCTGTCCAAACTGAAAAACACACGACATACAGATCTGTACATTTGAATGTATTTATTTATTTATTGCATAATTTATAAGGCACTTATACAACCAGAAATTGTGTTTCTAAGTGCTCACAGGGCAAGGGGGAGGGAACATGGGAACAACAGGCAGGTAGAAATAAAACTGATGGACAGGAAAGATGCAGTCCTACCAGGCCTTGTGAGAATTCAGAACATGCAAGTGCAGAGAGAGAGATAGAGAGGGAGAAGGGAAGGGGTAAGTGTTAGGATAATCCACAGAGTAAGACAGTTGCAGGCAACAGGTAGGTGCATGGCAGAGATCACTTGGTAATTAGTGATCACTTGCTTAACGTAAGTGCAGGCCTGTGAGTCAGCACAGGCCAATGGGTGCCCAAGGGCAAGTGCTGGGAGTGGGCTGGAGGTGATTGGGAGGGATGCCAGAACCCTGAGGGACACAAAGGCCCTGGCCACCAATCTCAACAACAGTGGGGTTTAGCATGGGAGGAAGAGAGGAAAGGCGGAGGTGAAGAGGAAAGTCTTAAGGAGCTTCCGAAATTTGAGGAGATCCGGCTCAAGATGGGGAGGCAGGTGGAGGCTGTTCCAGAGAAGGGAACCAGTAGAAGAAAGAGAACGGCCTCCAGTAACGCTGCTTGGATAAATGCTTTACGCACAAAGAGTTGGAGTCAGAAGAGTGTAGAGATCTGGAGGGAGAGTATTTAGTGAGATTAAGTTGTAGATAGCATGGTCCCTGGCCCCAGACAGCATATGGATGATACAGAGGGATCTGAATTTAATCCCTGCAGCAACCAGGAGCCAGTGAAGAGATGTTAGGGCTGGAGAAATACGATCCTTTGGCTTGAGGCCAAGGATAAGTTTCACATCCCTATTCTGGATAAACTGGAGTGGGCGGAGAGAGGAAGAGGGAAGATTAAGGAAGAGGCTTTTGCAGTAGTCCAACCTTGAGAGTACCAAAGCTCTAGTGACAATGAACCTCTGGGGAAAAGTGAGGAACGGAAGGATACCTCTAAAGAGGTGGAGTTAAAAGTGGGCCTTCTTTGCAAGGTCCAGGATATGAGGGAGGAATGCGAGGGAGAAGTCATAGATGTCTCCAAGGTTTCTGGCTTCAGATGAGGGAGAAGGGGGAGAGCCCATTGCCCATAGCCCTGTTGCAAAATTTTCGAAAGTGCCTGATTTTTGCACTAGGAACATTTTATATACCATGGAAAATGGCAATTGCCAAGTTGGAAATGTTTTCCAATATGGACACAATGTTTTTTTTCTCTAGGGTAAACAGGGTGGGTGAAGACGAGTGTGGGGATCACTTTTGCCCAAGACTGTGAATAAAGAGAATTTGATTTGTCATAATGTTCTTTCATTCATCTTTAAGTTGTGTAGTTATACATGGTTCCACACATGTTCTGCATACTGTCTCTGTTACCCTTGGATACTTGACGATCAGAATTCATAGGCCAATGAACTAGGGTTAAAAATTAACTCCTGTGACACCTTTGCTATTACTTTCCTTCTTAACTTTTATTTGAGCAATAATAATGATGATTTAAACACCTTAATGCATAACACACAAACCTTTTTATTTGCCTAGTTTCTGCTTTAATACTGATCAATTAAACCAATATTTCCAAATGACAACAACATTAAGGTCCAAATGTTTTGCACTCGGATACCATGCTAACAAATCTTGATTGTCCAGCACACCAGATATTTTGTACTACTGAGCATGTTTTCAAAGCTTCAAAAACCCACATATTACATAATTATACAGACCAAAGGGGAAAACAAACACAGTTAAGGCATCACTATTAACTGACTGAGTTTACATTAGATTATTAACAAATGTCAGCATTATGAGCGATCCTATTTATTTTTTAAATAAAAGACATTCCTGGCGCTAAGTGTTTAATGGCGGCGTAAAAGGCTGCGGCGCCGTTAAACACTTAGCGCCTTACCACAAGGTCCCTTTGCAGGACCCGACCTTAATGGCTGACCTACACCAGCCGTTAAAGTAGGGACCCGCAAAGGGACCTTGGTGCTAAGCAATTTGCGGTACCGTATTTAGCGCCTTCCCCATTCCCATAGAGCCCTATGGGGCAAAAATGGGAATGGGGAAGGGCCATGGTTCAATGGGGAATTACCGCCCCGCCAACCTTGGAATGGGGTGGTAATTCCCCATTGAACCATGGCGGACCCGTTACAACACCGGCACCAACCATGGTGCTAATAGCGCCATGGTTTAGCGCCGGTGTTGTAATGAGGGCCATTGATTGAAAAAATTAGACAGTCCATTACCACTTAACAAAATGTCTTTACTACCCACTTTATATATAGATATTTTTCTAACTCAAGTGTACCTTTACATTCTACATTATTATACATCACCATTGTCACACAGCAGTGTGCGAGAACTTTAACATCATTAAAATCACACACACCACCTCTATGAAGACCTAATTATTATCACACACCATCTCTATGGGGACTTTAACTTAATTATCACACACCACCTGTGAGGACCTGAACATCCACATCATGGCGCACAATCTCATTTCGGGCTTTGAACACTATACATCTAATCTGTGTGAGGGTTTTAATAACCTGATAATCACACGCCATCGCTGTGGAGATGTCAACATTGGTATTTCCATACAACATCTCAGTGGATTATTTATCATCATCTTCATACCACACCATGTCCATCATTATTATTGCAGACTATCCCTGTGAGAGACATTTACATCACCATTATCTCACACCATCTCTATGAGGACTTGGAATATTTGTGAACACACACCATCCATATGGGTACTTAGAAATAGTATCAACACACCATCTTTGTGGGGACTTTCCATTTGCAATAATCATACACCTCCCCATAGGGATATTAACTTCACTATTATCATGCACAGTCCCAAAGTGGACCGTAACATCTTTATAAAGCCAATCCTCAAGAAAATGTCTTTTAAATCATTGTAATTGCACACCTCCTCTGTGAGGACTTCACTTGTATCACACACCATCTCTGTGGGGTCCTAAACCTAATTATCACACACCACCTCTGTGAGGAAATGAACATCTATATCATGACGCACCGTCTCTATTGGGACTTCAACACAATACATCATCTGTATGAGGACTTTAATATCCTGATAATCATACGCCATCTCTGTGCGGACTTCAACATCATATTACCATACATCGCTGTGGATTCTTTATCATCATCACGCACCATCTCCATTAGGGATTTAACATCATATGAACACGCAATCTTTGTGGGGACTTTCCATTTACATTTTGTGGGGACTTCAACACTGGTATTACCATACAACATGTGTGTTTATCATCATCATCACACACCATCACCATCATTATTATCACAGACTATCCCTGTGAGGAAAATGTACATCACTGGTATCACACACCATCGATATGAGAACTTAACATCATTATGAACACACGCCAACCCTACGGGTACTTCAGAAATGTATTAACACACAATCTTTGTGGGGACTTTCCATTTACAGTAATCATGCACCTACCCCATTGGGTAATTAACTTCACTAATTTCACACACAGTTCAAAAATAGATCATACCATCTTTATAAAGCCAATCCTCGAGAGGATATGTGCTTAAAATCATTATACCCACACACCACCACTGTGAGGACTTCATTCTTATCACACACCATCTCTGTGGGGACATTAACTTAATTATCACATACTACCTCTGTGAGGACCTGAACTTCTGTATCATGACACAACATTTCAATTGGGCTACAGCACAATACACCATATTTATGGGATCTTTAATATCCTGATAATCGCAAGGATTGAGGACTTCAACGTAGGTCCTGATAATTACAATATTGGGGACTTCAACATTGGTATTACTATATAACATGTCTGTTTATTATCATCATCACACACCATCGGCATCATTTGTTATCACAGACTATCCCTGTTAGGAAAATGTACATCACCATTATCACACACCATCTCTATGAGGACTTAGCATCATTATGAACACACACTAACCCTATGGGTACTTCAGAAAAAGTATTAACACACAATCTTTGTGGGGACTTTCCATTTACAATAATCATTCACCCTCCCCATAGGGAAATTGACTTTAATATTATCACAAACAGTCCCAAAGTGGACCGTAACATCTTCATAAAAAATAATCCTTGAGATAAGATTTGTTTCAGTGGGCAAGATGGTGACTGTTAAACAAAAAATCCTGAATATAAATCATGCTCCTCCCTTGCCCACAGTGTGTGATCCTGGGTCGGTTGTGTCATCTTTATGATCCCCAGTTCTCTTTGCAAACACATTTTGGAGTATTCACTTAGAGGCTCTTCATTTTGTCACTGTGCCCTATTGCGCCTAATGACAGAATGAAGAGCATTTAAGTGAATATCTTATGGGGAAGAAAATACCATCACTATCCATCTCTTGTGCATCCCTGTGATGCGGGCAGGTACTCATGTACAGAAGTAGAATTTTATAATGTACAAAGAGTATTGTGAACACTATTTAGACATTTGTATATGAATGCATTCAGTTTCAAATAAAAATAATAAGTCCCCACAAGGATGGTAACACATGTTCAAGTCCCCGCAATGATGGTACCAAACGTGTCATTAAAAATAAGCATTTTTACAAATTTGAAGCAGGATCCTGAATTGTGAATTTTTTCTGAATATATTTCTGCTATAAATAATAGAGAAAGATAGTTTCCGCTCATGTTAAATGCACTTTTTTTTTAGGAATTACAATTCTTTGATTGCTTGATCAAAACCGATAATGGTGTTTTTCAAAGTAACAGATTCACATAAGAAAAAGTCACTATAGAGTGATTCCAGTGTTTATACAAAATCCCATACTTCAGATATAAGCCCCACAATACATAGGGCCTCATTACGAGGCTGGCGGCCGCGGAATCAACGGTGCCGGTAAGGGATCGGCGCTGTTCATTCCGGGCCGCCACATTACAAGGTCTGCAGCGGGTCCCACTCTGGACACCTGGCCAGACCAGACGTGCAGAGCGGGATCCGCTAGCAGTACAGGATGCTAACAACGGGCCCGTTAATAACGGGCCCGTTGTTAGCATTCTGTACTGCTAGCGGATCCCGTTATTAACGGGCCCGTTGTTAGCATCCTCTCCATTCCCATTGAGCCCTATGGGGGCTACAATGGGAATGGGGATGTACCGGGTCTGGGTCCCGCAAAAGGGAATTACTGGGCCTGCTAAAGGGGGCATGGCCCGGTTAATAACGGGCCCGTTGTTAGCATCCTGTACTGCTAGCGGGCCCGTTATTAACGGGCCCGTTGTTAGCATCCTCTCCATTCCCATTGAGCCCTATGGGGGCTACAATGGGAATGGGGATGTACCGGGTCTGGGTCCCGCAAAAGGGAATTACCGGGCCTGCTAAAGGCGGCATGGCCCGGTAATTCCCTATTTTTGGGATCCGGACCAGATACCCGTTTGGGGGTAGCCATGCCGGTAAGAACGGCATGGCTACCTCCAAACTCCTAATGAGGCCCATTGAGATGTGTCCTAGCTTTAAACTCTTGTTTGTGCAAATAAGAATTTAACTCTGGTGAGACTGCTGATTGAAAAGAATGTGTCTGTTTTGACCAAAAATCATAAAATGGAGGAGCTTTAATTCTGTGAATTCAAACACAGACCTTGGGCCTGGCTTCAGAAGTAATTTATTGCCTTGAGAACTATTCACTTACATCTTTCACCAGAGAAACCTACAAAATGCACACGTTGCTTTGACTGCTTTGGCATACTCCCATCCCTACAAATGACGTGTGTGCCTAACACTGCTTTGGCGTGCGCCCACCCATTTAAGCTTAATGTATGCCTAAGGCTGTTTTGTCATATTACCGCATCTGCACAATCTATGTGACTAAAACACTTCTTTCTCATACTGCAAGCTTCACACTGGATGTGCTCCTAACACTGCTTTGGCATTCTCCCACATCTACAAACCTCACACGTTCTTAACGTTTCTTTTACATACTTCTACACCTACAACAATCATGTGTGCCTAAAACTGCTTTGGCATAATCCCGCACCAGCAAACTTCATGTGTGCCAACACTGCTTTGAAGTCTTTTTCCAACTACAAATTGCACGCGTGCCACATTCCTTCCATTTGCTGCCCCCACCTACAGAAACCACCTAGGGTTATAATTTAATTGGCCTTTTCCTTTTATGGTGTGCTTTCCTCCTCTACCCACAAACCACGTGACCTCAAAGTTCCCCAAAACTCATACTTAACTAGCTTCACCAGGCATATCATAAACTGATCTAGCACTCTCTCTATTTCTCGCTGTCTCTTGCTTGCTCGCTCTCTCTGTGCTCGTTTCTTCCTCTCTCTCTCTCTCTCTCTCTCTCTCTCTCTCTCTCTCTCTCTCTCTCTCTCTCTCTCTCTCTCTCTCTCTCTCTCTCTCTCTCTCTCTCTCTCTCTCTCTCTCTCTCTCTCTCTCTCTCTCTCCTACTCTCTCTCTATATATATATCCATGCTCCATCTCTCTCTCTTATCTCTGGGAGATATCTGGCTCGCTCTCTCTCTCTCTCTCTCTCTCTCTCTCTCTCTTTGTCACTCTCTCTTTGTCACTCTCTCTTTCTCCTTCTTTCTCCCTCTTCTCTCACAGCCTGTGTCTCACTGTGTGTCCCTGTCTCTTTCTGTATGGATGAGAGTAGGGGTCAAGTCCTAAACAGTAAAAGTGGGGTGACTCATCAACAAACGCTATGGGATGTGACATCGTCAGAAATTAGAATATCAAGGTGAAATATGCACATTTCATTAAATTGGCTTTGCGTCACCACCCACATTGCACAGGACGAATGGCATTTGTCTTTCATAAAATAAGCACACACACAAAACCAAGAGAGGATATTTTCTTCTAGTAGTGTTTTTGAAAACGTTACAAGGTGTGCATGTTTCAAACGCCAAGAACCAATACAAATGTTTTCCCTGGAACTTGCAGTACTGAAATGGGACAGTGCACCTTTAGTTGTTCGTTATTTTTCATGAGGTTATATAGTGCAGTGGTGAAGTGTACGGTGTGCAAAGCCAAGGAATGCGGTTTGTTGGGTTAAATTCATAAAGTTTCAAAGGACCCGTTTTTAAGAAAACCACTGTGGTGAGGGCAAAAGGGTGCTGAGAGGACAAGGCTGTGGCAAAAGACAGTAAGGATACGGTGAAGTTCTAACTGTCCCTACCTCCTATCCACACCTCAACCTAGGAAGCGCTGATGTATCGCTTATCAAAAAGTGATAGGAAAAGAAGAGGCACTAATAACTTCTTGCTGTAGTAATACATTCAGCCTTGTTGTTTTTTGCCCAAGAACCACTCTCTTCCACTGTGTGCACCTGTTGGAAGAGACAAGTAGCCAGTGAGTAAAAGGAAAAGCCAGAGCATCAGTGGTTTTAGATACAGACATCAACTAGGATACTCATAAGTTTTAATGACCTAGAGCTTGCCTGTTACCCCTGGTGCACTGAGATTTTAAAAGACACAAACTACAAACAGCTCATGTTTGTATGACAAAACAACATGAAGACAATACACGTTCCACTTTTCGTCTCAAACTACTAATAATTAGCAAAAGGTGGAATTGAGTAGAAAGATCGCTCGCACAAATGATAGGTCACATTAATGCCTCCGAGGTGTAGCAATCACCGTGTACCGGTTTCAGTGGCATGGATCTTAATAGGGCCACTTTCATCAGGACAGGCTTCAGGTTACCTGATCTTGGTGAGTCAAAATAGTACCTCCAAGTTGTGCAAAATAATGCAATAAGAGCTGCGTTAGGCATACCCAGACATGATCATATCTCATCGACACGACGCAACTTCCATTGGCTCCCAGTTAGAGACAGATTCAAATTCAAAGTCCTCTCGCTGACCCATAAATGCCTCTCTGACTCTTGCCCCAGTCTACCTCAGCAATCAGATTGCAAAAAACAATCCAACAGACCCACCCGGTCCTACCACACCAATCTAATCTCCACTCCCAGATTCAGGAGACAGAAAGACGGAGGATCTAGCTTCCCGGTAGTTGCTGTCAAATTGTGGAACACCCTGCCTCCCTCACTAAGGATGTACACGTCCCTGTGGTCCTTAGGAAAAAAATTAAACATTCTGTTGTTCAATCAAGATGCCTGCTAATCTAGCAAAATCGCTGCTTGTTGTGTAATTTGTTCAAACCTCTGTAACTCTGTAAATATTGAAAACCCTACATGTAATATATTTCTGCATACTGTATGTCGATTCTTGCTAACTAGGAGAGGGTACCCCACCAGTTCGTACGGCACACTATTTTGTAACTGTGGTCTTGTGCCTCATTGATTAAGTTGCATTGCATGTTTGTAACCATTTTTTCAAGTTTTAAGCGCCTAGATACCTCTGGGTTTTGTGCACTATATAAATGTTCAAATAAATAAATAAGTCTTTGTTGTGAATATTTATGATCAATATTTATTTTATTATGTTTTGCTATATTATTTTTCAAGAATAACAACGTGTTCAATTACTCTTTATTCTTAGGTATGTTCAAAATTAAATAATGATACCTTGACTGCTATTGTGCTGTTTATGAATGACTACTTTTGTATCATATTTCTTTTTAAGATTTATTTAATTTTACAACTTTTTCATGAATTGCCATGTTTTCTTGTTTATTATTTCATATCAAGTACAACGAAGTCCTGGATACCTTGCAGTTAGATATGATATATTTAGACCCTTGTAAATAATGAGGTTCTCACGCAGGTTGCTGTGTCTAGACTTCGTTGTACATAATTTCCACAAGGGGCATTAGGTTTGCCCTTTCCTCCCTGTACCCTTGCAAAGAAACAACGGAAAAAGAACCACAAAAACACAGAGCTCAGCACAGGAACGTTCATTTTCTAGAACCCACTCCTTATTTCATATCAATATTGATTTTATTTTTATTCATATTGTATTTTTCAATAATTACATTTTTCAATTTAATGTCGAATTTGGAGGTAATAGTAAAAGGAATTGCAAGGGTGAATGTCAAAGGAAAAAGGCAAATCTTTTTGGACTAATTGCTAAATCAAAATTGCAAAAGAAGAACATAAATACTGAGTCTGTGGCAATTTTGTAAAATGAGTAAACTCTCAAGCAATTGGTCCAAGCAGTATTTTGTCTATTTCAGCATTTACACAGTCGAGCATCTTAGTCAAGTTCAAAGGTATGTGTAATACATTTATAAACAATTATACTATATGCCTATTTGTTCGGGAACATTTGTATTTTTCCTTAGGAAGAAATGTGAGCAAGAGTATACAGCATACTGTGTGCATACATATATATTTTTGTCTTCCATGAAAGTAGACTACTCAATCAAGATTCAATTTCCTGAGAACCTGTACTGAAAAATGGCTCCAAAGAAGCAAACTGGATCAAGCAAGAAAATTAAAACATTGAAGAGTGATGGCCGGAAGGAATAAATCTAGATCACTGGATTTGTCATTACCAACTCTCCAAAACATTGCTTTTCAGACTGCCATGCCATTACAGAAGAGAAATGCCATAAGCAAACCAGGATTGATTCCACCGCAAAAGGGGCAGTCCAGCCAAAACTGCTACACCACATCCCTTCTGGGTGAGAGTACAGGCATTACCAGACACATTTCTGTCTCATTGGGTATCATACATGAGGTGTAGGTTTGGATCCTAGACACGACAGACTTAGTGAACACATCTTGGCATACTTGTCCGACGCTGGTGACTTATGTAATAAGTAATGTTTCTCTGGATTAACCTCTCTGGATTAATGTTTCTCTGAATTACCCTCCAGACTATTGTTTTTCAGCCTAGTATGCTATTACAGAAGACGAAAGAGCATAGAGAAATCAGGCTTGGTCACATCCCAAAAAGGGAAAAATAGCTCCAAAGAAGCAAACTGGATCAAGAAAGAAAATGAAAACATTGAAGAGTGATGGCCGGAAGAAATAAATCTAGATCACTGCATTTGTCATTACCAACTCTCCAAAACATTGTTTTTCAGACTGCCATGCCATTACAGAAGAGAAATGCCATAAGCAAACCAGGATTGATTCCACCAGAAAAGGGGAAGTCCAGCCCAAACTGCTTGATCGCCAAAGCCATTAGCAACCCCAGTCATGTTTGGCCCTCACTGGGCATTGTTAGGCAGGTTTAGCTTGGGGCTCTAGGCATAGCATGCTTCAGACCCATGTCTGGGGGGGAGGTGCAAATTCAGGATTAGAGGAGGAGGGGCAGCAAGGATGTGGGGAAGATGATGTGGGGCATGAAGGAGGAAGATGTAAGGCAGGAGGTAGAGAAGGCAGCATTACCTGAAACAGAAGGGGGCAGATGTGAACAGAAGAAGGAAAACAGGTAGGTGGATACAAAGGATTAGGATTAATAGTGGCAAGAGGAAGGAAGGGTGGTATCTGGAATAGGAAGTGGAGGAGGAGCAAGAGGTGGCTGTCCATGCTGCTACTGTTCGCAAGGCATGCCAAGTGAAGAGACAAAGTACAAGGTAACTGCCTCATCAATGCCACCAATGTGTATGTCCTGGGTGTGACAGCACTTCATGTGGCCGATGGGAAAACACAAGCTGCAGAGGGTAGAATTGTGAACAATCCCTGCAGCTTGATTTTGAGGTTGGATAAGAATGGTGAGCCTTTTGTGTTGGGCACAAATGTAATGCATAACCACATTCAGCAATGGCACAAAGTCACCTTTAAGAATTGCGTAGCACCCACCAACCCCTACATTGTACTCGTCGGTTTTGCAGAGGAAATGTCTACTAGTATGAAAGGAAATGTGTTTTTTTCCCCATCAGATGAAGTGTGGTCGCGTGTGAGAAGCCTTCCAAGCACAGCCAGTGGCAGTAGGTGCCCTTGCACCATGCAGAGCCCACAGGGCTTTGTTAGCCCTCCTCCACTCTATTATGTGAAGGGTGTTCAAGTTCAGCCAGTGTAATCCCCAGTTCCAGCATGCAAGCACATGCTGCCGGTATTGTGAGATGGTTGTCCGTCTGGGGGCACAGAAGGACAGTGCAGTCCAGGATGCTGTTGTGGCTCATCTGTACGACCATCACCTCAGCATCCTCCAGTAATTTGAGCAAAGGGGGAAGAAGTTACCCCGAGAACCATTGTCAATCACATCTATTGTGTATTAGGGAGGCTCATGGGAATAGCAAGTTTGTGGCTATGGTATAGCAGTGAGAGCCTGAATAAATCTCATGTTTCCCGCTCTCCTGTATCAGGGAGAGCCCAAATAATTCTCATGTAGATCATGCAACGTGGTCACCAGAATCCTCTCCTCCTTAATCACAGAAAGATGCACACCTAGGTACATCCACTGAATCTCAGCTGCCGCAGCCAACACATTTACAGATTTTCAAAAAATAAACAGCATTTCCTAACTCAACATCTCCCTCAGCTACACGAATGTGACTCAAAGTAAAATGGTCCTATCTAAGTCCAGTTGCCATGCCGCCAGGAACCTCATGCTTCTCTCTGCAGGACTTACCGCAGACTCCAAACATGAATGCGTTATATGACCTGCAAGGCTAAACTGACCCTAAACATCCTGTCCAAATCCGGTAATTGGGAAATTGGGAAAGCTCCGCTGTCTGAATCTGCCGGTCACTTTTGCCAAATAGGTTTACCTGGGCTTCTCAATACACAAGGACATGCACACGCACTCTCTCCAGCCCTTTACCTACTTCTAGTAACTGACCTCTTTCTGTTACTACCCATCTACACGAGCCTCCAGTGGCATGCCAAGCAGCGCGTGTTGCACCTGCATGCAGGAGAAGGAATCCTCTTTCCTGTTGTGCAGTAGGTGTCAAGAAGCCACCTCGCAGCCATTTTAGGTTATCTAATGTCAGATTCCCCACTGAATCACGACCAGGTCGTGATTCAGTGGGGAATCTGACATTAGATAACCTAAAATATTCCATTGGTTTGAGATGAGACTTTGTGAGGAGACTCTGGGTGGAGGTCCCTAAACTATGTGCACCTACTTAGGTAGAACAATAAGGATGAAGCCAGGTTCAGCAGTGCACGCTCTGGTGACCTTTATCCTTCATGACACAGGGTGGTCTTCCAATAATATTGCCTGAATAGTGCTGCATAGTAAATTGTGGGCTTCCAGTCTAAACATAAATGAAATGGTCTGGCACGATAGCAGGCAGCACACACCACAAGCTCGCCATATGTGGCCCCCATACACTTTGCTGCAGTTGGGGCTAAAAGCGGTGAAGGCTGGCAAGAATCACAACCCTCCATTAGCCTCCCACAGTCAGAAAAGTCAAGATGAAGTAAATGTTCTGTAAGGCAGAGTGGCAGCCCCCTCACAACACAGGTACAATGCAGCCATATTGTGAGGACAGGTAAACTTGATAGTGTTTTCCCTCATTTGGAAAACCACACCCCTGTGGAGGCGAGAGTCCATAGTGCGAGCACCGCAGGTTCCCCAGCATCCGTGCTGAGTAGAGTTTGATTCAGGTCTCTTTCTCTCTACCATGAGCCCCTTTCCATGAATACTGACTTCATATCACGATTGATTGGGGATGTTCTTGCTTTCCACCCAGGTCAGGCTGTCCCCTGCTTAAGCCAATAGAACTAGCGTTGCCCAGTGCATGGGTCTCTTGCCCCTTGCAGATTACTGTGCATCCATACATTATTATTACTACCTAGTCGAAATTGTTACTCACTTTATTGACCAGGGAAGGATGAAAGACTGAGTCAACCATACCGGGATTTGAACCTGCAACCTGTAGATAAAGCACATATCACAGCAGCAAGTGCTCAACCTGCTGAGCCATTTTACCGACACTAGCACCTTTGTAGCACTGCTTCTCTCTTCTGTAAGGAACACTCACCTCTCTCATGATGTGTGATGCTAACATTCTTCAAAGGGATACTGTGCAATAGCTCCATTTTAAGTCATGAATTATATCTGGGCAACCATAATGGAGCGAATATAAGTGACCACCAGTCTGTACCAAGACCTGTCAACTTTAACCTTCTTTCTCAAACTACACTCTCTAATCTGTTCGGCACACATTTAGTAGGTATCGTTAAGAACGCTTAAGGTGCTTTGTAATGGTTTATCGAGAGGCCACCCTCAACACAGGGAGTTCCTTCCCTCCTCACTCAAAGTATCATGCAACAAACAGATTAATGGATTCTTTTATTCATCCCTACTTCAGACCAATATCATGCCCCTTGGATCCTCCCGCCCCTCCCCCCCCCCCGAGCTAACAATGAGCCAAGAATCAGGCCGGGGTACAGGAAATATATTAGTATTCATTTCAATTAAAAGTAATAGAAATTTGCACGAATGTCAAACACCACTTTATCCGTGGCACAACACAAAAAACTTCTCTCAACAAATCACAATTCTTTACTTTCTACAAATGGCACTTCAAAAACTAATGAAACTGATCAATAACTAAAACAATTATAAATGTAGTGTTGTGCGATTTGTATTTTCTTGCAGGCTTAAAAAAAGCTATTAGTAGGGTTTCAAGATTGGTACAAATACACATGGCAATTATGATTTCACCCACACTGTTGGTTTAAAATGAACACAAGGTGATTTAGCAGTTTCTTTTTCAGACCCCCCTACTTTGGACTGTGTTGGGGAAGCAGGATAGAAAAATGGGAATGATTTGGGAAATTTGGGATTTCAGAACTCCCTCCACTGAAAGGCCTGGGTTGGGGAACCTGGATGGTAAAAATGACACCAATTTAAAAACAAAGACGCCCCTCTTCCTTAAAGAAGTCTGGTCAACAGGACAAAAAGGATTACCCAATTAAGGCTATAGTTCTCACCGCACACTGGGAAGTGAGCTTTGTTAATTTTGAATTTTAACAAAATCACCCTGTAGTGTTCCACCAAATGGGGAATTAATTAAATTGATCATTTTAGTAAAATGGGCTAAGGTTCTACACAGTTTTGCCCCCCCCCCACTATAAAGGGAAAGGATTTAGGGCAAGCAGACTCCCCCATCTTTTGGTTTCCCAGGGCTCTGTTCTACTTACATAGAAAGCCTCTATTTAAAGTTCAGGACAGCCAGCTGCATGTCAGGACCCTCTGGAAAGATAGGGCAGGGGTCTTGGCACTCCACGCTCAAGGATGTCCTCCTGTTCTCCACTAGAGGACCCAGTCAGCATTTAGGCCTTCCTCGCAATAGACAGCTCCACCCAGATGCACTGTCAGCAATCTCCTCTGTTGTTTCCTTGCAGCTGTCAGATTGTACGTTTCAGCAGCACACTATTGATGTTAAATTTCAGCAGCTCTGTCCCTTCCTCCCAGTGAAGTACCCCTTATATAGGAGCAATGACACCAACAATTTTACAATCTTAGAGTAGTACCCTGTAAGAGGTCACACAATAGGATTGGACAGTTACCCTTCTCTTCTCACCACTCCAGGCCCTCTCAACAGATTGGTTTAAGAGTCTGGAGCAGACACATGGCAGCTTAATTTACAAGCCCCATTTGTTCTCATGTCAAATTTGTGGCAGAAAATAGTTATATAGCAAAACTTCATAATTTTACTAGCAACTGCCACAATATATATATATTTTCCTTTTCAGTTAATCATGGGGAATGACGGCCAGGTCTGCACCATGCCGCACGTCCCTTTAGCAATTATCTGCCATTTTCACAGAAAGCATAATAGTTGTTATGAACATGTAATTTCCTACCCATATTCCTAATTTTACCCTTCACCAGTTTGCCAACCCTTACAATCGGGACATTTTCAGATCAGCCAGAACCCCAGTTCAACTGGCCATTACAGTTCCCTAACTCGTAGGTGCATGAGTTTTATATCTCCAAAATCACCTGGTAATTACCTAAAAAATGGTACATAAATGAAGAAAATCCACCTTATGATTGCTCGAAAAAATCCCTAAATTGTAATATTCCTTTTAAATTAATTGTAAATCTGTATGTCCAGCAAATGGGAGATCTTCTTCATCCAGCTATCTGTCTCCCTGGGACAGCCTGTGACAAGAGTTTTTTTAATGAGTCTCTTTGAATTTGGTTGTTTGCTCTTTGAAGTTGTAGCCCCCATTTTCACACATTTTGGTCATGCTACAGCCCAGGGAACTGTACTGCTATCACTGCTGTTAGAGTCAGCAAGTCTGGGGAACACTGAGTTCTCCATACCTTCAGCAGGATACACTTTATTTCAGTTGTAATTAGATGGGGGATGTAACATCCAGACTTGCAGTGGGGGATTTCTTTGTGAAGTTTGCCTCATGGGAACACAGTGGGCTTTTCTTTTAAATTGTTGGCAGGGGTACATTTTTGCACATTTTAACTGCAAATGCACAAGCAAAGTAGTTTTTGTGTCAGTGTTGAAAGATCCTGCCGTTCATTGATTGATTGATTGTTTATTTGTATAGCGCCTATGCACAATGTGCTTCAAAGCGCTTCAAGAAGGGAGGGAGCATGGGGAAATACAGTAACATTCTTACAGGTCCTTGAAACAAATCAGAATGTGAAAAATAACTATAAAATCATAACAGATAGTACAAGTGCATGGAAACAATAGGGGAGAGGAAAGGGAAAGGAAAAAGAAGAAACAATACAAGCAGTAACATTACAATGCCTGGTGACAATTGTTGCAGTGCAAGAGTGACAAGAGGAGGGGGATAGGGGAGGTGGGTAGGGAGGGGAGAAGGGAAGAGGAGCAGAACAAAACATTTGACTATCTTAAAAGGGTCAGCGACTTACCAAGATAGTGCTGGGGAGGGAGTGGGAGGAGAAAACAAGGAGGGAGGGGGGGGAGGACAGACAAGCTTTTATCAAAAGTCAAAGGGACTGTGATAAGAGTAAGTGCTAAAATGAAAGAAAAAGAAATAGGTGAACAAGGGGAAGGGCGAAAAGGATGAAGGAGGCAGGCAGCTCCAATCAATACGCCAGACTGGAATTAGGGTAGTGCCTAGCTACACAGGGCAGGGGAGCGAGAGGGAGAGGAAGGAGGGGAGGGGAAGAGACTGCAAAAGACAGGCAACTACACATTACTATTCCTGATGGCAATTGGGGTAGAGCCGGAGAATTAAAGAAGGGAGGGCAAGGAGCAGAAGGGAGGGCAAGGAGGAGAAGCGAGGGGGGGAGGGGAAAGGGGCAAGGATGCAGGCAGGAAAGGAATGAGGGGGAAGGGGAAACCTCACGGAGGGTAAGGGGGGTGTGAGGTGGACTTTGAGAGAAAGGGGGGAAAGGGAGAAGAGGGGACTGTAAAGAAGGGAAGGGTGGAGTGGAGGGTGTTCTGAGGGAATTAAGGGCCAGAGAGGTCACACAGACACACTTGGGGGGCAGAAGGGCCACTGGCACACAGAGGAACAGAGGGGACACACTGACACTGTTCATGTGAAGGGGACCTTCACTTTTCACTTGCTGCCATAGGCAAAGCCATTTTTGTATCTGTGCAGAACAAAACCTGCTTTTCATGTGAAAGGGACTTTAGTTTGAGGTCTTTGAATGCACCACACAGCATGTTTATAATTGAGATAGGTGTTTTGATTTGTATGGATATGTACATGCACAGTTTATTGTTTTCAATTAGGCTCCTTGCATGCCATATTTGATAATTTAATAACCATATTTATGTTTGTCATCAAGGTTCTAGGCATGTACTTTAAAATGGCCGATTTCTTGCATAATGTGACCATTTTTTGTAGTCTCTGCCATGGTAATCAAGCCAATCCCTTTACTGGTGCAGCAGAATTATGCATGCAAATCTCATTCAAAATACAATAGGACAAATGTATCAGATGCCAAACGTTTTCCTGCTAAGTCTGAGTTACATCCCATGGCATCTGAACGTAAATAGACTGCACTGACTTCCTCATGAATGGAAACACCTGGCCATCTAGACTGTGAGCACTAGGAGGAGATAGCAGTCCGTACTAGAGATGCCAGGTCAGAACTGAGTCCCACTGACTCCCTACTAGTCAGGGGTCCACTGGGAAACAAAAGAGGCCCTGGAAATAATGGTCAAGGTCGGGGGCGTTGCTAGGGGGGGCCTAAGGGGGCTATAGCCCCTGATCTTTTGGTTGTAGCCCTGGATAGAATCTCAGGAGCTACAGCCAAAAGACTAGCTAGCCCCCAGTCCCAACAGTTCCAACATCAGCATAGCCCCGGGTCTTTTCCAGACCTAGCAACTCCCCTGGTCAAAGTAGCCCCATATTGCACAACATTCAGCTCTCCTTTCTTTCCCTGGTGGCAAGATCGCCCCAGCTTCTTTGGTATATGCTGGAGGATTATAGAACATGTCATATGCTTTATACCCTGGACTGTGATATAGAGGGGCTATAGAAAAAAAAGGGGCTCTGTCAGTAGTAGGATCTCATTCAATAAGTACTATAACGAGGAAGAATGTGACCAGGAGTAATGAAGATTACCAAGCTTAGACTTGGTTTTGGAAGGTTTAGACAACCCAATAGACACACATCAGCTAGTTCTGGGGGAAATCGGTGCACAATACCAAGCAGCATAAGGATTGCCAGTGCAGGAAACCAGTGCAGCCAGAGATAAGAAAGTGAGGATCGGCCGTTGAAAAAGGAGCAGCCACGCTCTAATTTAGAAGAAGGATGAAAAATGTCTATTTCAAAGTGGCCCAAAACATACATGAGGAACAAGGGAACATTTTAGAGGCAGTGTAGTACAAATAACGATGGCAGGGAACACAAATAAAAACCTATCTGTTGCCACCCAGCTGTTTCGACACTCCTTATAATAGGAGTCAATCTAACTTAACAGTATACTCTATGGCATGCTGCAGATCACTTATTCCCGACCTCCCCCTTTGTATTCTGGGACTGGTAATTTTGCTTTTTCAACCTGTTCTAAATTGAGAACTACAGGTCCCAGAATTCAACAGGAAACCCCCAACAGTGCCTGACCATCTTCTGAACACATGGGACATGTTAATCAGAACATTACTAACTTAATGAAGGGAACGGGCCCATTTGCAAAAGCCGTTCTGTTTCCGGTTCTCCGGACCACAGCACAAGACAAGCATCACTTAAGCACACACAAATCAGGTACAGCGCGGGCAGCACCAGTGGCCTAGACAGAACAAGTACAAGTATGATCCACACATATCACAGGCACCACATGTAGCCGGAGTGCAAACTTTGCCCAGAAACAGAGGGAAGGGCGCAGGACTTGCTGCAGTAGTAGAAGCTTGCTTTGCCCAGAAACAGAGGGAAGGGCGCAGGACTTGCTGCAGTAGTAGAAGCTTGCTTTGCACAGAAATAGTGGTAAGGGCGCAGGACTTGCTGCAGTAGTAGAAGCTTGCTTTGCCCAGAAACAGAGGGAAGGGCGCAGGACTTGCTGCAGTAGTAGAAGCTTGCTTTGCACAGAAATAGTGGTAAGGGCGCAGGACTTGCTGCAGTAGTAGAAGCTTGCTTTGCACAGAAATAGTGGTAAGGGCGCAGGACTTGCTGCAGTAGTAGAAGCTTGCTTTGCACAGAAATAGTGGTAAGAGCACATTTCTTAAATGAAGTAGGTCCCAATATCCTGTGGGGGAGGATGGAGAGTCCAATGGCTGTTTTAAGTGGGCATTTAGGTTAAGGCTTACTTTATTTGTTCTGCTGTGCAGAGGACAATACGTATGTGCCTCGATAATCTGCAGGACACATGCCCCCTTCATTGGTTTATCTACATAGATGCCAAACATTATTCATTCCGTCCTGGTTTTAACTTTATATAATTTAGATTCTGGGGCTTCTAGTCCTTGGTTTTCCCATTAAACCCATGGACCACAAGTTCCAGAATGCAGACTTAAATCCGGATTGTTTTTCCAAATGCAATCGATATTGTTGTCATATATGCATGTAGGATTTGGGCACCGAAACGTTATATTTTCCCCTATGGAAACGTCAGTCTTCATAAACTAAATGTTTTGTCACTTTACCTATGCATTTGCCGGCCAAAGACAAACTTCTCCCAAAAGTGTTGAGTTGGACCAGACCAGTTTTCTCCTCCATTCTTAAGTTCATGGTGGGGTTGGTGCTATGCCTGCCCGCCTCCTCCCACCCCCATAGTAAACTCAGGGAAGTCACCCACTGCCATGTTTATCAGGACACATGTGCTCCTAAAGTGCCCTGGATTGGACGCTCATCAAGTTTAGGGGTGTGGGGGGAGGGGCATCCTCATTCCTCAAAAACCCACAGGTGCGGGTAAATTAGGTGCAGCAGATCCGAGTTTGGAAAGGGCGATTAAGAGGAGTTGGACTGGCTGGGTTCAGACTGGCAAACAGGCAATGCTCAGCTGGCACTGACCAAAAGGACAGAGTGAGCCAATGTGATCATTTAAAATATTCCATAGCCATTACCAAAAACGCAGCAGCCTATACCCTCACAGCTTTTAGCAATAACACGATGGTGGGCCACTTTGGTACCATGCGACCCTGCCCCGAGCATATATATCTGTTACTAGTAAGAACTGACAATGGCATTTCTGATTACAAAACATATCACTTTCTGTACGTTTTTTTTTGTTTTTGTGAGCGAGGACTCGCCGACTGCCCCATTCTCTCCCTCCCTCATTGAACACTGGTCTCTTGCTCGTTTTTCTGCCTTGTGCGCCCCCACCCAATGATGGCCTCATATAAAAGTATCTGAAGGACTTTTTTGTGCTTTAATTAGCATAGTTTATATTTTTTAAACGTTGGATTATCCGAGACGGTACTGTGCCTCGATAATGTGCCGGCCAATTAACGCTTCACTCTGCCGGCAACTTTGATTATTCAGTTATGTTAAAAACACACGTGGTGAGAGTACAAAGAAATCAAATACCCCCAATAGCCAAGTGCCACCAGAGCTCTTACCTGCAGGATCTCAGACTCTGCTTGAAGTGGCTGAAGTTGGCAAGAGTGTGGATAGGGGGGAGCATGGCCCGCACCAGAACACTAGGGCAGGTGCGTTTCCTACGATGCCCCCCACACTCCACAGGAGCAAGCCACAAACCCACGGGCAGAAGGCAATACGAACCACACCCAGGCTGGATCTGGATGACAGACTGCTGTTCTGCCCTCCCCCAGCCTCCCCCTCAATTCCCAGACAGTGCACCACCCACCACAGCCTGGCTGGCTACCCTGCACCGAACAGCAAACGCTCACAAGAACAAAGATGTTTGTACGACACGAACAATGACTCTAAGGGCCTGATTCATTGAAGTATTTTATAATGGCGCAATCCCATAGGAAAACGCTCCATGAATCAGGCCCTAAATCCCTCAGAGAGAGAGTCATTTAAGTAAAGTTACAAAGTAAAAGCACACATAAATGCACATTGCACTTTGCAGTCACGAATATAATGAAGCAAACATGATTTGATGATGGACGCGCGGCTGCGCAGGCCTACACTTTCCTCATGCATGTATCCTTCCCCCAAGAAAAGAGGCCCTATGTGCCCGTGGCCTACCAGGGAAACTCCTGGTGTCCAGGTGGATCAATCCATGCCTGCTACTAGTACACATTTGTGGGTCCACAGTTGTGGGAGTCGACCCACATATCCATTAGGAGGTAAAGATGTGTTTGTGTCCAAAAGCCACTAACATAAAATGTGATAGCTTGTTCACCTTGGTGCATTTACTGTAGTTATTATACTTGCATATTGTATAAAAAAACATATTTACTGGGAACCTTGACCTATGATTGGATAATAATATCCTGGCAACATGTGAAATGCAATAATTAGTAATGTTACTTTGTCTGCTGTGTCCAAATGTAGAGAGCAATGGAGGAGTAAGAGTGTCATCAACGTTCACGTTTAATTTGTAATAAACTGTATTATTTGTGTTTATGGTCAACTTTATACAGCCAACACCGTTCGAAAACTGGCTGCCAGAATGTCTGAATACATAGTATGAAGCATCCACAACTGCAATACATTTGGAGGTAGAACCATTTCACGTATAGCGCACGTTGGCTCTTAAAATAGAGTGGTGATAGGGCATTAACTAAGAGAATGGGGGAGACAGAGGAATTCATATAACAAGGGCAGTTACACTGGGTTTGAAGCCCGGTTTGTTGCAAGACCGGGATTACGGTGGTTATGGGGCAATATGTGACATTGTAAACTCATTTATTTATTTATTTTTTACTGAAGAGCAACTCGGTAAATAAATGTGGGAAAGGAGGATGACGTGTTTGGGTTATGAAAGGTGTTTATATCTTTGAGGGCCACGTTATTAATGTAAATCACAGCGCATATAGCTCGGTGTGGGCCCACCGGCAGCAGGAGTGTTGCACACTATCGTCTGTGTACAGCATACTTGTAAATAGAGGTCAGTAATACTAGAAATAGTGTTCGGGATGAGCTGCATGCTTATGACCCCAGGGCTTGCAGAGAGATGCATTGTATGAACCTCTATTGAGTGCATGCAACGTTTGACTCCTGCCCCTGTGCTGAGGCACACAATGCTGCAGAAACTGAAGCAAGATTCGAGATATCGAGTGGAAGGAGGAGATAAGTGGATTCTTTAATTATATTTCAAATCTATGCATTAGTTCATATGTTGTGCCACATACATTTATTGATGACGCAAAACATCAAGTCATGAATTGAAAATATCTAAACATATAAATGAACTGGATCTGTGGGCCGTGAGAGTTACTTCTGATGGTTCGCAGATTTAGCTGTTTCTTAAAATCTTTTCGTCTGATAACAGGAGCCCAAAGCAAATGGTCAATAGCGACGGCTAAACTACTGACCATCGCTATGGAAAAGACGAAAAAACTTCAACCTGAAAATACATGTGAATAGAAGATCCATGCACTCTATCTACTTCTGGCGCTTTCTCTACTTCTTTCTAGTTTCGAACAGTAGAAGCCGCTAAACTTTACGGTTTTCCTTTTCTCTGCCTATGAAAACGTCTTTGTAAAAATCTAAAATGATTAAATACAAATAAACAAAATATCTTTTCTCATTCTTACTTTGGGGCTTTGTAGAAACGTGAAACACTATAAGTGCAAGAGATGATTTAGATTTCAAATAATGGTTTAGCATGATTTTACATTCAATACTGGATTTCTATAGCACAGACAACGTTCAAGAGTAGTAAACCCATTCTTACATTTGTCTTTAATTGGTGTGATGCATTTGAATGACATTATCTTCCAACAATCAATGCTTCATGTCTTTAGTGAATGGATCTGTCAAACGGCTTGGGAGCCCAAAATATATGTTGACAAAATCAACACTTAAAAAGTTGGAGTAACTCTTCCATACTTGACTATGGAACCAATTCACCTTGAAGAATATCAACACATTTGAAAATGTTTTAATCAGAAATGTATTTGCAAGTTATTCTCTTCTGACATGGAACCAAGTGATGCGATCATTTTCAAACAAAAACATGTTTGCAAGCATCATTCTAGACTGTTCCTTTTAGGCATAGAAGTCCTAAATATTGGATTCCTCATAACATTAACTTTAATATAATTGTAGGGCACAGAGTGTGAACAGCTTTGTTGTAAAAGTGGAATGGATATACTACTATGTTTTATTGCAGCACTTCGAAACTGGGAGAGTCTGGCATGAAGCGCTATAGAAGAGTACTATTGTTATATATCTATGATTAATACTGCAGGCACCAGTTAACATTTGTAGTGGTATTTCTTTTAACTTATATATTGTTTTCATCAAACCAATGAACATGATAATGCATTGTACATATTGCATAACCTAAGTAAGGGGATAATTTACATAACCTAATTAAGAGGAGGAAAATGAAAAAGTTATTTTAACTGAGAACAAAAATAAGAAAATGATCAGAAATATGTAATAGAGTGTAAGTGTACTTAGGAGCAAAAAAGAGAAATAATGAAATTGAGACTGGGGGCTTGTGGGTCTAGTCTAACAGTGCACATAAACTAAGACTGTGACCACAGATAAAGGTGAGGACTACTGAAAGAGATTAGGGATAGAGAGGGGACAAGCCCCGGGTGCACTCAAAGACAATACAAAGAAAATGAAAAAATAGAGTAGATTCAAAAAGAGAGCCAGTGAAGAGAGACTTGGCCTTGAAGAACCTAGAAGACAAATGAAGTACCATCAGTGAGATAGTCGCCACACTATTGAACAGAATCAGAAAAACTGAGAGAAGAAAGAATAGAAGAAAGCATAGAATGAAAAGATTGAGCAGCAAAAGTATTGAAAGCAGCAGAAAGATCAAGAAGTACCAGAAGAGAGAACTGCTTAGCATACGGAGCGGTATGTAAAGAATTAGAAATATATATAACAAGGCAATCTCAGTAGAGGGGAAGGAGAAAACATCCTGACTGGTGTAAGGATAGTAGTAAGCAGTGATGGCATGCTGGATAACATATCCTTATTTATTGAAAAACTGTACTTAAGCTTGGATATATCATCCACAGGCTATGCTGCATTCAGAAATTGCCTCCAGATGCAGAAACGTGTTGACAAGTCTCTAGCTTTTCACACATTTTCTCACATGATTCTAATGGGAAAACACAAACGTGCTATGGGCTTGTTGGTTATAAAGTAAACTCTAGATGCACAACAGAGCATCCTACGGGTGAGGACATATTTTGAGTAACAAAGAACCCCAGGACCAAGAAACACCTTCGCTGTCCCCTTTTTAATAATTCTACAAAGGTAAACTGGTCTTTACCAGCTAGCCATTTGATTTGATTTGAGTTATTTGTAAGTGCGCACAGAATGAACTAAATCGAATCCTGGCACAGATGGAACAGTAGACTAGATTACATTTTAGTCATCCAAACATTAGTGCTATTGAAATTCACAGATACAAAAAACACAGTCTTGGCCCTGCAACTGAGAATCTGCAATCTCCTCTTGAAACACAGTTTGTCCTTGGGATGGTGAGCAGATATTTGTCTTCCGACCTTAAAGCCCAGGCAGGATAGTAAAGATGTTGTTTATTCATTAGGTGATTGGTGCCAGTCCATTAATACATCCAGGCCGTTAGCAATCATACTTTCATTGCTGACATGGCAACTGCACACCTACTCAGACCACTGAAGAGTGAGTAGATCTTCTATTATTCTATTCTTCTATTATTTACATACACAGGGCCCAACAAAAAGCGTTCACTACCCTTGTATCAGTCCTAAGCCTCCCTATACATCAGACGTACATATGGTCAAAGAAACCAGGTGATTTGCCTATTAGAAACATCCTCTACAGTTCCATGTTAAGATCTGAAAAAGTCTGTCTGCAGTTTATTGGAAGTGAGATTTCTGGCCAGGCTGTTGACACAGAGACAGCCCATTGGGTAGTTAAAATAGGTTCATTAAAACTCGACCTGGGGCAATCTGAGGTGTGTTGTGCTCCTCTTAATTGTTCTATTAAAGCCTGGGCTATTCCATCCTGCTATCATGTTTATTAAAAAAAGGTGAAGGTACTGGATCATGTGCTATAGTAACTTTTACTACTTTCTGCGTGATAATCCTACACCACTAGCAATATGTGTATCCCAATCTGTGCCAGGAAAATGATCTGACGGACAGCAGAGTACTCATTTTCTCTACTTTTAGTAGTAATGTACATTCCTTGAAAGAACTTCTTCGATGGTTTAAAAAAAAGGTCTGTTTTGCAACGACACCGTGTTTATTTTTAGACATCTACAGTCTCATCTTAGAGTGTATGTGATTCAGCTTTATGAATCTAAGTGACATAAACATGGAACATCTACAATCACAATTATAGTCAGAACTGGGTAGAAATATTTCCTCACACAAAATAATACCGCTGAAAGTAGATCAATTCAACCCTGTTTTTGAGAACTATACATTCCGCCACTTCTCTGTGAGATTTACAGAAGGGTTGCCACTTAACAGCCTCCAACGGCACAAATTTCCCATGCACTTTTCTGGATTCACTGGTTGCCTATAAGGGCTTGGATAACAGACTTGGCTTTGTCTGTTACCGACAAGATAATTTGAGGCATAATCTACTTGGTTATACAGAGTGGTTGTATCTGGGCCCAAATAGGTGGACATTAGAGCAGTTACAAAATTGTTGTTACCTTTAACAGAACTTCGACACTGGAATTATCTTCCACTTGATGTTCAGCGAAAGACAGTCTATATAGAATATCGATCATAAATAAAACCCAACAAGTGCTCATGGTCTGCCAAGTGTTTTTACTGCCTGTTTGGTGCTTGGAAAGCTAGAAACCAATTTGACCATTCTTCTTTTGAAATTGTATTCAACTGAATTTAACTTGAAAGCACATTGTTTAGAATAAAATCAGTGACACCAAATCTTAGTTTCGATCAAGTCCTCAGCTGAATTACAACAAGAAAAAAGCTATTTGGCTGTGGCTGAATACTTTCTGGCTATTCTGCTCAAGCCAAATATGTTGGGCTTCATTAGAAATGTGGCAAAATTTGGGGGAATCTGCCGAAATACCACCAAACATAATTAACGCTACTGCCACTTGGTCCCGTGGAGCTACCACAGGATTACAAGTGTCAGTAATTCACAATTTTTGGAGTTCATAAAACTCGATGGGGATTTACCGCCTATGGAATTGTTGTGCAGTAATCTGATGGATTCTGGTGATAACGTGGAGGATTTACCTCCAGCAACAAGCTGAAGATGAATCTGCCACGTTTCCACCAAAAACCATTAGACCTACCAAATAGCTAGCTGTAAATTAACCAAAAATTATAATTTGGCAGTGCGGGTAAAGTGGTGATAACGGAATTACTGCCACTATTTTCCCTTGCAGCCAAACTTGTAATGAGGCTCTTTGTTTTCTCATTTGAATGCAATGTAACACCCCAGAGAGGCAAATACTCATTGAAGATTGCAAAAGACAATGGAATTAAAAATGTCCAGACAGCATTAGCGATAAAATAATCAGTACATACCTTTGTGTATTGGAGAGGAAAGGTGAGCATGGTTTGTTCCTAAAGGAAATGCTTATAGAGAAACTTAAATAATTCAAAATAGGTAGACAGTTATATGTCACGCAGAGTGACATGTCCCAACCTAACCGGCCTCTCAGAGGAACATTATGATAGGAAATCTCCCCAGTTTCCCTGAGGGCTAGTCTGACAAAGGGAGAACAGAGGTATGTGTGCTTACGTGGGACATAGGGAGCTATGCTGTGCTGGTAAATTGTTAGTAGAGGACGGTGTCTGGAAATCAGAATACTTTACAACAATTGGGCTTCCTCTTTTTAGTGTGTAGGGCTGGGGATGGGTCGGCTATATGTCAGGCAGTGCAAGCAGGGGCTGACATTTCCCAGTCCATACTGGCTTCTTGGCAGAACTTGCTTATTGTGAAATCTCCCAAAAAAATAAAATAAAGGCCATTCTGCCGCAACTAGAAAAGTGTGAGAGATGAGAGCACTTTTCTTTGTAGGCAGACAGAGCGATCGAGAAAGCACTGGATATGCTGGTATTGTGGGATGGTGGGTTGAAGAGTGAGAGGCAGAGAAAAATATATATAGCTTTGTCTTGTCTAGTGTGCTTGGAAGGAGGTGGGGCAAGTGGACTTGATTGATATTTGGTGAAACTGTGTAACTGGACAAATAGTAAATATCTTCTGTTAGGAAGCAAGGGCGAAGGTCCGAGGCCCCCAGGGGATTTAGGATGAGGTGGTTGTAAAAGGAGATGCTGTAGGGAAGCTGGGAGAATAGAGGGGAAAGGGGCCCACTCATAGAAGGTGGATTGCAGTGGAAACAAAGTGAATCGTAACATTAGAATCAAGTGTGTAATGAAACACCATTCTAGAAGTTAGACGCCATCTTAAAATTGAGGCCTGGTGCCATGGCTATGCTAGTACACTTACATTCATTCCTGAGGGTTAATCCTGGTAGCTTTGCAGAAGGTTAATTTCTTGAAAAAAAATGTATCATATCAGTAGTGCATGAAACCCAGAAAGAATGTGCCCTGCAATGCCAAGAGAGGGCTGGAATGGGTCTTTGACGAGTTATCTGTCGAGAAAGGGGGTGAGAGCTTTAGGCCTTCCCTGTCCAGATATATAACTTATAGCGGCCCGAGACCCCCCCCAAGACACAAACATTTGAGAATATTAATCAGTCCAAGACCCCTGGCCATAAAACTGTGAAATGACCAATTGCTCAGGAAGATCAGAGAGCAGGCGCAAGCTGCCCCCACCATCAGTTCATATGCTTTGGGCTGCGAGGTGCCAGGGAAGAAGGTAGGTAACAAATGTACACCGCGGGTGGGAAAGTTGTGGAGGTGCCTACGTGTCTGGGATAAGAGCGGGGGTTAACGTAGTTCTGAGAAATCATCTCGACCTCTAAAGTATCCGCCTCACTCATGTCCTTGGTACCATGCGCACGGTAGAAACTCTGAAATATTAAATTGAAATATTAAATTGAAATATTAAATCTGCTGTGTCAAGAGATGTTTGCAACTGCAATTGCACATGGAGTGTGAAGCATAACTATTCTAACTTTAAGTGAGAAATCAGATGACTGTCCTCCCAACATACAATCCCATTCTATATTATTAGGAGAATCCAGAATAGAGTGCGTGCCTGCATCTGCAGTGTGGAGCCTCTATGCCAGATTCCACTTATGACTCACTTGTAGCTGTGTCTGGCACAGGAATCCCAACAGGCCTGGTGCTCTGGTACGTGTATATGCTCCCTGCAGTCAATATGGATCTCTACCATAAGCGCGTATTCACACGTTAAAGATCATTAATGAAACATACCATGAAAAAATGTGGGGGCCATCATAATTATCTTTTCTGACATCAATGCCATCCATGTCTATTGGAATTCAATTCCCTTTGGCGATCAGAATCCTCAGTCTATGAACGGACATGCGTAGTCCCACCACAAAGCAGGGTCACCTAGATTTTGGATTTCCCACCGTTATTTCTGCTCCATGCCGGTAATCCATATCGGAATGGGGGAGATTTTGGAAAACCTTGAGTCCGCATCAATCATTGTGAGAATGACAAAGGTAAAATCGAGGAAATGCATGTAATGTTCTTTGGGGAGTTATGATAAAGTCTACTATGCATAATGCAGCTAATTAACTGAATGGAGACCATAGATCAGATGAGTACCTCTTCTATGTACAACATCAGCATGTTTCCAACCATAGATGGTTATTCCTCTGAAGGAATGGTCTCAATGAGGAAATTAACCTATATCTAATTACCACAGTCACGGCCACATTCAACTCCCCAAATAACTTGCCTATGGTTGTAAGATGTTTCAGGGAAATCTAACACAAATGTTTATGACAAAATGATTCAGTATCAACATTGGAAACAACTGAATAACTCAAAACAACATACTACCCTAGTACCAAACTGGGTTTCGTAAGGGATCTAGCACGCTAGTAAACATACCGTCTGTAATGATGATCGGTGAACACGAGAGACCTAGATACACCAGCCCGGTATATGATGTCTTCCTAGACCTGAGTGCCACATTTGACACCGTCGATTGATCCAGGCCTATTGTGGACAATCACGAGACAAGATCGCCTCTCTAAAGGTGAAGGTGTAGCAATCATTGCCAGAGATTCTCTCTCCATTAGAAAGATAGAGAAATCCCTGCACAACAACAGTGACTACCTCCAAGTCAAAATCAACCTTTCTCCCCACTGTACCATTGCTGTTCACGTTGTCTATCGCCCTCCAGGCCCAATAGGCGACTTTCAAGCCTCTCTCATCCACCTCCTTTCAGACAACCTTAAAAAGAACTCTAAAGCCGTTCTCCTTGGGGACGTCAACCTAGGCTTCCTTGACTGCAAAGACTCAGCAGCTAAATCCCTTGACTCAGCCCTCAAGGCACTAGGCTACAAAAACACCATCTTCAGCCCTACCCACACCCAGGGACGAACTCTCGACTGGATTGCACAGCAGAACTGTCCACTCACCATCACTGGTAACACGCCCCCCCGTGGTCTGACCACCATATCATCACCTTCAGCATCCCCACCACCAACCCCTCCACCCCAGCCCCCAACCCTTGCCACCCTGCCTTGCAAGAAGCTCCCATCAGCTCACGAAGGAAAGGCTACTGCCTTTCCTCCAAGGACCAGCCTTCAGACCTCCCTTCTCCACAGACCCAGAAATACTTGCAACAGCATATGACAGTGCCATCAAAGGAGCCCCACTGAAACCTCGCAAATCCAAACCCACCACCCACTCCAACTCCTGGTTCACCCCAGACCTTCTCACACTCCACAACGAGAAAAAGGTTGCACTCACACAATGGCAAACATCCCACTCGGACAAAGATAAGATGATCTTCCAGGGACGTCATTTGGGGGTCGCCAGAGGTCGCAACTGCGACCTCTGAGGTCTCCCTTGCGACCTCTGTAAAAAAAAGAAATTAAAAAAATAATATTTTTTTCTTCCGTTTTTTGTAATGCAAGGTCCTGGAGTGGCTGGCTCTCATGTTCAGGCCCTTTAAAAAAGCAAAAAAAAAAGAAAATAAGAACAGGAGTGCCACAAGTCTAACACTTTCAGCACTGACCCTAAATCAGAAAGAATAGGAAACCAAATAATGTGTCTTTCTGGAATTCTGTACAATAATTGCTAGACTCATTAAAGGTTTATTTCAGGCACACTTCAGGGGGTGAGTCACTGATTTAGTCTGTTCTTAAACGCCTCAACTCAGCCTTTCCTCCTTCTGAGGTCGATAAATGAGTACCAAGACAGGTTGGGTGATATTAGGTGTATATTTTTTTCTATATAAAGCGCTTAAGCGTAAGTGCTATATAATAACACATCATTATCATTTGGTCATGGACGTCTGCTTGCATTCACAGTAATTTGGTAATATGGGCCTATACACACTGACTCTTAACACTACATATGGCGATCCATTCTTGCATGAAATGTACATCACATTATAGTGATGTCGTAACCATATTTTTCGTAGTGTGCAATGCTGTGATGTCACTTCCTGCTTTGGCAACGGGTGAAAGGTCATGTCCCATCGCTTCCCACGATATCACTTTGGGGTGGGGTCAAATGACATCACTTCCTGTGATGTCATCGGGGGGGTCAAGGGTCATGTGATGTCACTTCCGCTACCCCTGGCATTTTTGTGAAATGACGTCCCTGTGATCTTCAAAGCCCTCTCTACCAAATACAAAAACGCAATCGCCCAAGCAAAGGTTAAATCCTTTGAATCCAGAATCTCTGAGGCCCAATCTAGCACTAAAGAAATCTTTGCTATCTTCAGGGAGCTAGAGACACCCACTCCCACCCCCCAGAATTTCACCAAAGACAAAGACTGGTGCGACGAAATACAAACTGCCATGCAAGCCAAACTGAACCTCCTCCAAAAGAAAATATTAGCCACTAAACAAGCCATGCCTAACACACACATCCCTGTCCCCCCGCCAGCCTCTGACCCCCCCAACCTTTCTCTTTCAAACCCATACAGCAAAAAGACATCATCAACATAATGAGGAATATCAAACCCTCTAACTGTAAAGGTGATGCATGCCCAGCTACCCTCATCAAGGACTGCACTGAAGCACTAGCTCCTTTCCTGACAGCCTTTGTCAATGCTTCCTTTGCCACGGGGAAAGTCCCCGCCTCCCTCAAGGAAGCCTGGGTCCGCCCTCTTTTAAAAAAACCCAACTCTTGATCCCACCTCCCCTAACAACTATAGACCCATCACCACTGTCCCATTCCTCCTCAAAATATTGGACAAAGCAGCCTATCTGCAGGTTCAGCATTTCATTGAAGAGAATAAACTCTTAGGTCTCCGACAATCTGGCTTCCGCCCCAAACACAGGACTGAAATGGCGCTACTTGACTTGAAAAACCAGATGGACGACGCAAGAGACATGGGCAAACCAGCACTCCTCCTACTTCTCGACCTATCAGCGGCCTTTGACCTCGTAGACCATGACGTCCTATGCCACCACCTCTCTGCCACCGGTAAATTCTCCCCTGAGGCCACAGCATGGATCACGTCCTTCCTACAAGACAGAACCATGCAAGTATTCCCCTGACTTAGCCACCACCTCACCCACCATCATCCTCTGTGGTGTGCCCCAAGGCTCCTGCCTCTCCCCCACTCTCTACAACATCTTCACACGACCCCTCTTACTTGACGCCATGGGCATCTCCTACACCAACTACACTGACGATACCCAGATCCTCCTCACCCTCACTGGCAACTATGACACTGACTCACTGACCCTCAACAACCTCTACAACACCATCCAAGCCTGGATGGCAGACAATGGACTATGCCTCAACTCTGACAAGACCGAACTCCTACTGGTAGGCTCCCGCGACACGCTAAATAATCTAGACTCCCAATTCAGTCATTTCACCATTGACTCCAGGTGCTATTAGCACCATGGTCCATGCCGGATTCCCGCCATGGGGGATGGTGGATTTACCGCCCCATTCCAAGGTTGGTGGGGCGGTAAATCCCCATTCACCATGGCCCCTTCACCATTCCCATTTTTGGCCCATAGGGCTCAATGGGAATGGGGAAGGCGCTAATTACGGCACCGTAAATTACAGTGCCGTAATTAGCACCAAGGTCGCTTAGCGCCTTGGACTTTAACGCCTGCAAAAAGCAGGCGTTAAAGTGGGAATCTGGCGTTAAGGGTTTAACGGCACCGCAGCCTTTTACAGCGCCGTTAACCCCTTAACGCCAGGGTTGTAATGAGGCCCTTGGTGTCTATTTGGATTCCAACATCTCGATGGACAGACAAGTCAACGCAATAGCCTCCTCAGCTACGTAGCACGCCAAACTGATCAACGCAGTCAGGCCTTTCCTCTCCAAAGAGAATTGCACAAACATAGCCAGAGCAATCACCGGCTCCAGGCTAGATTACTGCAATGTACTCTTCCTAGGAACTTCCAACAAAAACCTGGAAAGGCTACAAATCATACAGAACAATGCCCTCCACGCCACCCAAGGTATCACGAAAAGAGAACACATCTGTGAGGCCAGAAAACTAGCCCACTGGCTACCAATAAGGGAAAGAATCATCTTCAAAGCTCTGACCCTGACCCACAAGTGCATCCACCTCACTGCCCCGGTCTACCTCTCACAAAGAATCTACCCCGTCTCCTCCACAAGGCCAACCAGGTCACCATATACCAACATGCTCTGTGTGCCACTAGTAAAAAGAGCCAGTGCTGGAGGATCCAGCTTCCCTTATCTCGCACCATCACACTGGAATGCCCTACCTCCCACAATCCGGGGTGAGCCCTCCCTCATTGCCTTCCGGAAAGCTATGAAAACCATCCTCTTCACACAAGGTCTCTCGCAGCACCATGTTTGCCAATAAACTGCCTGTAATGTAATAACCAAAGATACATGAGCTGTAATGACTAATCTGTAGCAATCATAATGTGCCAACGACTGCTACCAATCCTGTATCCCCTGTAACTAAGTTCCTGCAAGTAATAGCGCCACAATGCCCCTGGGCTGTCTGCGCGCTATATAAATATAAATAAATAAGTAAATAAATAAATAGAAAACAATGGGGAATACCAAGTGGCCTACTGAATATGATAGCAGCCTTACACAAAAATACAATGGTCACAGCTAGGCTAAACAAAGAAGGGCTACTAAGCGATCATGTAAAAACGCAGACCGGACTAAAACAAGGGTGCGTCTGTACTGTCTTGTCATTGGCCACCAATGACACGTGATGTTCCCCATTGCTTTTAAATCGCTATCTAGCAAACCTAGCCACTGTGCTAGCAACAGACAAAGCCTGTTCACCGAAAATTGGTCAGCATGCCAAAGAGTAGCTAGGTTACGCCCAGGACCCTATTTTAATGGGTTGCGCGCCTGCGGGGCTCCGGAACGTTCTCTATGTATTCTATGGCAAGACACACTCATTAGTCACGAACAACAACAAAACCAAGGTCATGATTTTCAATGGCTCTAGAAAACAAAAGAAAGTTCCAGTATGGGAAATAAACAACATTAGGCTGGAAGTGGTAACTACGAGTATCTCGGGGTCATCTTAGGAGGAAGGCTGTCTTGGAATCAGCACTTGGAGCACGTGAACTGGGTTGCGAAACAGTGGCCGCATTTCGAAATTTCAGGAAGCAGTATTGTGGCTACACACTGAAACCCACAATTGACTTTTATAAATGAAAGCTTGTATCTGGCGTGCTATTTGGCTGTGAAATATGGGGGTCACACAATCAAGAGAATTATATGCTTTAGACAGCTGTTGTTTAAAGAACCTGTTTACACTTGCACACATCCTCCTCCCGGCAGAATATATTTAGAGCTGAATTCAATCTCACACCTATTCATCATCAGCTAGAGCCAAGAGGGTGAGGCTCGAGTATAAAATACTAATGGCAGGCAGTAATAGTATGCCAGACGAACTTACACAAGAGAACTGTGCATTAGTACTACCAAGACGTTAGGCAAATTACGTAAAGAGACTGTGCTGTGGTCTGCCTATACTAAGACGAATACTGCAGCTAGTATGGACATACCCACCAATAAGCAGTAAAAAAACAGTCATGGGCCAGATTGGACACCAACAAAACAGAGTGGGCGTGTCGTCTAAAAAGCTTGCATTTGAGTGTGTCGCATATTCACCACCATGGGTCTACATACCAACTTACAGCCTCGAATATCCAAGCAACAGAATACAAGGGGTTACATCAGACTCAGATGGAACTGTCTGCCCACTCTGGAATTTACAGGGGCCTGCTATAAATGAATGATGGAGGACAGACGCTGTCAGCTGTGTACAGCAGGAAACATCGCGAGAGTTGAACATCTAGTACTACTACATGGCGACTGGACCACGGACGTGCGAAGAAAATATACAAGACATCATACACCTGACATAAGTGGAAGAAGGAAACTGAGCATGTGGCATGGCGTAACTCCAGGCAACAACGTGCAATTGATAGACTCGACGGTAAAAAAGTGGTACGAGATTGAGCCGCTGCTTAGCGGGCACAGCAATGAGGCAAACTCATAATGACTGTATGGGACGGCAGGCCACTATGAGGCATAATTCTAATGAACTTGTATGAGCAACAAGTGACTAGCCAATGGCTAAAATGGCCCATACGACAATGATCGAAGGAGGTCATATATGGTTGGATGAACGCGAACGAGCGGATAAACAATACGCAATGTTATAAACTGTAAACATAAAGATAACGTGTATCATATACTAACAAAAAAAAAAAATACACGTTATCAAAAAATAAGTTGCATTTCAAATCAGCTTCAAAACAGCCTTGATATGAGAACATGTATGAGCTGCAAAGCCACTAGCCTAACTAAATCAAGGCTCAACTTAAACTTCTGGTAACAATCCTATCTGTTTTGCTTGTACTGAGAGTCATGTGACTAATGAATCAGACTTTTCCCCACCCCATTCCTGAAACTGATGCCACTCCACCCATTAAGCTCTGTGAGCTTTAAACAAAGGTGGTGGGTACACCTGGACATCATGTACGGGTAGCCAGATAAAGCAAATGCTACCCCAGACAATTACCTTGGTAACCCCACAATCCCTTCCCTACTGTCCTTCACACTTTGATGCCAAAAAGTGATTTATCACTCAACGAAAAAAATAAAATAAAAAATAAAATAACTACTGGTCTGAAATAAACAGATTTGGTTTTGATGGTGTGTGTGTGCGTGTGTGAGAGAGAGTGTTGTTTTGTTCGCCTTCTTTCAAATTGCAACTGCTTGTTCACCACAACAGGATGTTCCTTGACGATTGTGAGATGTATCCCTTGGCATAAAGAAATGTAGCACTTTCCACAACTGCACTTCCAATGGCATTTTCGGAATGACTGATGTGTAGGGAGCTATATTTGAAACCGGGGTGTGTGTGTGTGAGAGAGAGAGAGAGAGATCTGCATTTGTAGTTTGTTGAAGTGTGACTTTGTATTCCTTATGCATGACACATTTATTTCTACACACCTTAACACATATCAGAAGTTGCCCTCTTATTGTAAAGTATGTAGAAAGGAAGGCCTAGAGATAGGTCAATGATGTAAGTGATGGCTGCTTGTGATTGAGTTTATTCTGCAACCCATCACAGGGTTCAATCTCAGCAGAGCTGACTCACCCTTCCATACTTACAATGTTGTTTATGTAATACTATTTCGTGGGCAACATTAATATCGGTCAGTGACAGTATTAAAACATGGTAACATCATGGCATTAATAAGTGTATACAAAAGAACAGAATAAAGCATACTACTTCTATCCAATAATCAATAAATACAGATTTCGTTTTTTTATATTTTCAGGGTCATTTAGAGCGTGGTTTGATGCTTTGCAAACCCGCTTTATTAAACACAAAAACATTGTTCTGCCCATGAAAGGAAATTAAGTAGAAATCGGAATGTGTTGATCCAAAACTTAAGATACAATGGCAGGGGATGTGTTACTTGATCATTTGGATACCGTGAAACAAGGTCACCCGATCACAAATCCTGGCTTCTCCAGTAGACCAGATAGTGTGATCCTGAGTTAACCACTTTTCCTCATAGGTTCTTATTTTCCTTAACTGCTCAAATTGAGATCACCTAAAAGGAATTCCATTCAGTTTGCCCACCAAAAGGCTCAATCCACCATCACACCCAATATGTGTCCCTCCCAATCCTTATAGCCCTCACATATAACCTTCACCTCACCTCCACACCCTATCTGTTTTAGGCCCTCTTTGGCTTTTTCCACTTCAGGGCCCTTTGTCTTAAATTGGCCGCTTTCCTGAGGTAATGTCTGGTCTAATGGCAGAAAGCAGTCCCTGGTCAAATGAACGCCCACTTGACATATGGTGGCAACGCCTAGCCGAGAGAGGTTACATATGATGACTTTACAGGGCATAGAAATGCAGTACTGATTGAGAAATCACTTGGCATATGACATCAGAACTTGGCTTGTGGTGCTATACTTTACATAGGATGACTATACTTGAGGCATGAGGCTAGTCCTTGCATTACATGTCTCTATTTGGGTACATAAGGCTGCACTTTGCATATTAAAGCAGTATCTCAGCATGTTATGTTATGTTATAGTTGATATTTCTTTGTAGCGCGATCTGACATGTGTTATAGCTTCAAAGTGCTGTGGTTTCAGTTGCCCATAGGTAAACCATAGTCTGAACAGATGTGACAAATTCGAGAATCGCATTGCATGCAGGTGGCAGATATAGCTTACACAGTCGTGTATATAATAGTTGGTGTGAGTAATGCAACAGCAAAGAATAGGCTGCAATTGAGTGTAATTGGGATTAGGGAGCAAGGTGTCAATGACTATGTGACAGCTGGACCACATTTTTCGTGGGACTCATCTGTACTCGATGTGGCCAAGTGCTAGGCGGAAGGAGCTAGGATGGTTTGCTAGATCTGCTCTGGGAGCAGCTTGTTCCAGTTGTAGGGTTCTTTATGCAATGTTGTTGGAATGTGAGTGGTAAGGTGGTTGCAAAGACGTGATCATTTGTAGTATTATTTGCTAGTGACCAAGGTTTTCAAGAAAAGGAGAGGTGAAATTGTCTCTTAATCCCTTGGTGCAACTTGAAGAAGTATCTTTGAACATTTTGGTCTTTTGATTGCCTGTCTCCTCTTGTCACATCACCCAGAAGGCTCTATCCATGCTATCTGTGCATATTCCTTGTTTTCTACAGGGGTAGGTCTTTACAATGTTTTCTAGCTAATTAATATTGGACATAGTGTGTCTGATTAAGGCATATATTTTTATAGAAACTTGATTGGGCATTTCTTTTATTTTGGACTGTTATGCATCACTGTTTGGGTTGCTACTGAACCACATTCACACCCCTCTTAAGAGTATAGCCTTCTCTCGGAGCAACAGATCCGATGAAAAAGGTAAGAAACGTTACTTTAGTGTAAAAGTCTGTTTGTGTGTGCATACAAGGGTGTGTGTGTGCGTGTATATTTTGTAATGTGTGTGAATGAGTGACTGTATGGTGGCTTGGTGTGCATGTGTGTTAGTGTATGGTGAATAGGTGCAGATGCAAATGAGCAAGCGAACGGTGTGAATGTGTGTGTGCTTGTGTTTAATGCTGGGCTGAGGGGCTGATTTGGGGGGTTGGTTGAAGGTGTGGGAGGGAGAGGGGTCATGTGGGGGGCATATGCATAGTATGTAATGTGTGTGAATGAGTGAGTGTCTAATGTATGAGTGGCTTGGTGTTCATATCTGTGAGAGTTCAGTGAATGCATGCACCTGTGAATGAGCGAGTGAATGGTGTGTGAATGTGTGTCATTCTGATTAATACTGGTCAGGGTAGCAGATGTTTGCAGTTGGAGAGGGCAGTGGGAGGGAGAGAGGATGAGTGGGAGGGCCAAGGAGGTGTGCTAAAGCATACTTGTAATGGCATCCATGATATAGCAGGCATATTAAGTGTTATTAGAGGCTAAACTGGCAATTTGGGGCATGCAGTCTAGGCCTTTCTTACTGTGGCATGACATTACTGAGCATCTATGATAAACCAAGCATGTTATGTGTTATTACTTGGTTAGACTGGCATTTTGATGCAGCCAGTTTAAACATATTTGCTTTCTGTTGCTTGGTATTTTGAATGGCAAAGCCCACAGCAGAATGTCCTTACATAAGGGTACTGCAGTACATTGGCAAAGCCAGCCTGGACCTATTTTCTTATAGTATCATTACTGACACTATGCATAAAGAAAACATGAGTTTTTTCTTATATGGAAATACTGCCATATATAGGTACAGCCATCATGAAAATGTACGAGTACAGCCAGCGTGAAAGTGTTTTACAGTGGCATATGTTGTGGGCAAAGACATCACGGAAATGTGTTGGGCATTGCTCCTGTGCACTGTTGGTGAATTGCATATATTGGATTTTAGGATTAGAGTCACCCTACAAAACCTATTGCAAACTGTCTGGCTTTTAGACAATTGTTAACAGAAAATGTGCTGTATAATGAACCTATTTAACCCATTATTCAAAAATATGTCTTGGGGAGGAGGGAACTCCCCTACCCTTCTTAACCAATTTCGGTTGGTTCAAGCACCCTCGCACGCTGTGGCATATTTTTGTGAAATGTTTACACCACTCAAATAAAGAAATTCATCAGCTGCCAATGGGTGAATGACTGGTGGGTGAATGGGGATGAATGTGTGCGTGCAAAGCTGGGGCCTAGACAAGGGGCATAGAAGCGTTGACTTTTTTAGGCAAAGCCAGATTGATGAATGTCATCACGTGGGGAGGGTTTGAGGTGGGGTCATAGCACAATGGGGTAGGCAGACTGGACATTTTCTTTCTTTGGCATGGCATTTTATAATCACATAAGGGGTAAGGCCACTATGAGGTGTGTTCTGACATGGGGAATGTGCGGGCAGTCAGCAAGTAAATGTTTTCATATACTGGTGTTAAAAGCAAAGTCAACATGATGAGTGTGTTGCATATCTGGTGGAGGCACATGTGCAAGCAGTGTGTGTTTTACTGGCATTGAGGGCAAAGGCAACATCAGCAAACATACATGGTGGTGCGGATTTGGGCAAAAACTTGTGTAGCAGCAATGACATGTTTACTTCTTGTGGCATGAGCGTTTTCCTGTTATTAAGTGCAAGGCCAACAAGGGAATGTTTGTGCACGGGGATGTTGTCTGAGCCAGCATGAATAAGCTTTCTTGTGGTATAATTGCTGTAAATAATATTACTGGTCACGCTCAGAGCTGGCTGGCGTATCTGAGTTTCAGGACTCTGGAGACAGGTGCAGCCCCCATGTTTCTATACTAAGTGAAAGATGTAAGGTTTGATTAAAGCACATACTTCCATCTTTCCCCTAGTGCTGGGGGTGGCGTGCCCCTGCAGCAGCCTGATCATCATGCACACTGTGGATGCGTGGTGGTCCAGGCCTGCCCAGGGTGTGGCACAGCACGTCATTTGTTTTCAGGTTTTGGGGGGGGGGGCTCAGCATGGCTCACCAGAGGGGAGGGGGGCACATTGTGCGTTACGCCACTGCTTTACATACCATAAATGCACTGGAACCCATGCATGCTACGTTTATGCATCAGTGGTCTAACCATCCCTTTGTACATTCCCACATAAAGGATAGTTTTTGCAGTCAGCATTCCACTAGCACATATTCCAGTCTCGATTACCTTGCACAGTGTCTGGATAATATACTACCTGGACTCTAAGTATCAGTCAGCGCATTGTTGTGATTAGTTTATTATAGTACCTAAGCACAGCCTTTTTATGTGAGCTGAGGGGGTGGGGGGCTTCACCCTCACAACTCGATACTATTTTTACCCTACCATTTCATGGGCACACGTAGGACACAGCCTTCTGAAATGTTGTTCATCATTTCACCACAAACGGACTCTTTGGCATTCAATGAGGGAGAATGCACACACCCTACAATGCACTGGCCGTGGCCACAAGTGCTCTGCAAGGTGGAGGAGAGTGTGATGTTGACATTCTTTCAAGCACAGAAGCTCTCATGTGCTGCATGCAATTGGTAGCAGAGGTGGATGCGGGGTCAAATGCCTACCTACTTTGCCCATGACAGATTGGGGACTAGGACATGAATTTGGTGTGCACCTCATCAACTGGTCAAGCACCTCTTCTCTGATTATTCTTACAGAAAAGTGCTGCATTTACACTTTTCTTTACCCATGTCATTTTATTGTACAACCCTTCCATCCCTTTTCCACCAACACATCCAGCACCATTCTTGACTGTTATGCTTCTATGTGATTTCCTCGAGATGTTTTCATCGAGGAAGAATTCATCGATTTTCTTTTAGTTTTTTCGAACATTTTATTGCAAATGTGTGTGGGGGAGATCCCCCGTGGCCCCTCAAATCCCTTTAGCTTTTATATTACCCTAACCCACGCCGCCACCCCACATACATTTGCGGTACAATTAGTTGAAAATAATTGGACGAGTTCTCCCGCAGTGGAAAAACCTGCGATGGACTCTTCCTATCCCGTGTGCTATCACTTAGCGTCAGTGTGGCTGAGGAGATAGGACACACGCTTAGTCTCTTGTTATCCTTGCTCACCCCTCGCCAACCATGCACCCTGCAGTTTCATTCTCCTACCTCTGACTGCTATTAGCACAAAGTGGTGCATTGACTCTAGACTTTAAACTGCCCCTTTTGTCATCAACTTTAACAATGACTCTTTAACAGGCACTTGGAGGACGATTGACGGTCAGTGCAGTGGGACTTTTGGGCCCATTCACCATGGATTTTACCCCCCCCTCTCCTGCCAGCTTATATTTTGTTTGTTTAGAAATCAGATCAGCACTTTCATTTTGGTGTCCGAGGAAAGTGATTGTTACGTTTGCTCCATCGCTGAGACCTTGTGGTTTCCAATCACCTCCTAAGGAGCAGAGTCAATAGAAAAGCAGTGAGTAGTGACAATTCATCAATTGTAGATTAAAGTGATTGTTCTGAACGAATGCCCTGACTTTATTTCCATGTAAAATACAATAACAATGGTTAACAACTGAGTTTGTTATAATCACTAGCATGCTCTCTGACATACAATGAATGAAGAACCGACAATACAACTACTCATCACCCAGATATCACCAGAAGCCAGCTAACCACCCCGTCTCATTTCCACATTCCCACAACTCTCACATACTAAACATGCCCAGGAGTCTAGTGAAACAACCCACCAAAAACATACAAACCACACACCCCTCTCTAATCATGCTACAAACACAATATCTGCAGATAGCACTGGACACCACCCTTCCAGACACAAGCCCAGTGCACATAACAAAGTACACCTAGAAAGCTCACACACACAGGTGGCAGTTTTTTCTGGTTCTGCACACAACAACAGATGAGCACAACCTCTATCCTTCCCCTTTCTCCCTCACTAACCAACCCTACCCACTTTTCTGACAGAGTCACATGAGCACCTGGAGACCATACAAATGGCTGCGGTGTGAGGTATAAATAAACATAACAACAAATAAAAAGGGTTGTTGCTTCAAAAGACAAGATGTACACAGTCACTCCATTGACAGTCTTAGTCCGGACTTAGTACTCATACCTGGTGTTATCAAGTTGTAGCAATAACAGACTGGGATGGAATACTCAAAGCCACAAAAACCCAACTTTAGGGGCTTTCCTGTTATCTTATGTGATGCAGCACTGGGCACACATTCCTTCAGTAACTCAAGTACACAGTGTGTGCTTACATCATATGCAGTGCTTGCATTCCTGGCCCCCGACACAGGGCTTCTATGTTGGGATTCCTTAGCTTTGAACACTCCCTGATTTGTCTAAAATATTACATAGCTATGCATCTGTAATGTACCTTTTTGTGGGACCAGTTAAGGACTGAAAAGGAAGTGCTTGCCTTTGTACACTACAACTGAAATGTAGAATGATAAAAACAATATTCTTGACTTTACAAGAAACATTATCTAAAGGTGTCTGGGAAGTACCCCACCGGGACTGTGCTTGCTGAAGACTGGTTCATTTTATTAACATCAACGACTGGCCTTCCTGAATGGTGTGTGTGTGTTCTTCATCGGATGAGAAGGCCACAGTGCAATGCCACTCCTTGCAACAGACATCCACGTTTTTCAAGAAATGTGTGATCTCACAGTTTGACTATTACTGAACAAACATTCTTTGCATCTTTCCAAGGCTTTATCCTCATCTACTCCCACATGAACCTCTTCATTTTGCACCTGTGAGATGCCTTAAATCTAGATGGCAGCTGTAATTAGCATTTACATGGTTCTGCAGTCATGATAATTTTCCAGTTAGTGCTTAAAGGTCCAGACAGGATTCTGCTGCACCACGATTGCTTGATCTTCACTATTCAATGATGATGAAAGCAGGGATGTTCTGCAAGACCTGTGCCATGCAATGGAAATTCCGATTTGAGAACTCACAGCTTCAATGAGCCCAAAGTGGAAATTGGCCCTAGCACCAACATGCCTTGTGGGGTGTAATCAAAAGCCCCAAACCAAAGGACCCAAAGCGCCCATTGGTAAACTGACTTGCCACCATTCAGAAACCTGCAAGCTGAATAATTGGGTCTATTTAGGCAGACTATTCGGGTGTCTTTCTGCAAGGGAAATCCAGAGAAGGCTAAACAAAAATGTAATACAAGTGCAGATTGCAAAAGCGCATCACATTGGAAGCTGAGAAATAAATGCAGCAATTTTTTTCACTGAAAATGTCTCCCATTAAAAGGGAGTGCACTGACAATAAAAGACCCACTTTTCAGCAGAAAAACAAACAGCAAGTAATGAAAAGTGTATTTTGTTAATGACTGAAAGAAACAACCCTGCACGTTCAGTGCAAAAGCAAACTGAACTCGTATCAGTAAATCAGACTGTGTTAAAGAATAAAGACTGATGTTAGAAAATGTGGTATGTGAGTTTATTTCAGCCAAGGATAATGGGCGAAATTCACAAGTAGCTTCCCCCACTGCTGGTCTGGGTTGTGCATCCCAACTGTTTACAACTGCAATAAAATGTGTCCTACCTGAAGGGTGTTGGAAAACAAACTTTCTCTAGACTTGTCATGTCTGCAGGACACTTGGCGCTGGCTGGTGCATGACCAATGTAGGGGGTAGGTGTGAAAACAGGGAAAACAATCAAGGGAAGCTGACATTTTGATAGAAATAAATACAAGAAATAGAAGCCTTTTAGATCAGAATAATGCTCCCCTTCAGATAAGAGGACAGGCCTCGTGACATCACAGGGCCGGCCCAGCTAATTATCTGCAGTGGGTGATCTCTGTGTAGCAAAGACATCCCCCATTTATGATCTGCAGCCACCAACTTCAAACAACAAAGAGACTAATACAAATTCTGCTCACAGGCCGGCTGAGGGAGACAAATGGCTTGGAGGAATCAGAGCTCATATTTGCATTAACATAACGATTTAGTATTAATTTTAAAGGACTATTACAACTTAGGCCTTTTTCCCAGCAACCACAAGTCATACTGCATTCATTTATGTGTCATTTCTTTGATAATTTCTAGGCAATTTTGTGGAAATAATATTCCTCCACCTGCGATTTAGAGAACTGTAATGGCCATCTAAAATGGGTTTCTGGCTGACCTGAAAATGTCCTGCATTTATGACTTGGTGAACTGGTGGATGGTAAAAGTAGGAATGTGGGGAGTAAACTGCATGTTCATAATTGTTATGCTTTTTGTGTAAACAGTGGAAAATCGACACACAGCCGTGCAACATGATGGGGAAATGGCTGTTGCTTTATTCCCCATGAGTAGCTGAATACATGTATATTATGGCAGTTACTAGTAAAATTATGAAATTCTGCTACAAAACTAAGTTTTGCCCAAAAGTGGACACACAAACAAAAGAGGATTTCAAAGGGAAATTGCCATATGTCTGTTCCAGACTCTTAAACCAATCCTTAGAGAGGGACTGGATTATGGAGGAGAGAGAAGGGTAACAGTCCAATCCTGGGTGTGAGAACTCCTGCAGGGAGCTACCCAAGATTCTAAACTTGATGGTATCATCACTGCTACATGAAGTGGATGCACTATGAGGAAAAGGAAGAGCTCCTAAAATTTCCATTGTGAAAGGCACTGATAAAACATACCATCTGACAGTCACAAGGAAACACTGAAAGATTTTTTGCAGAGATTGCATCTGGGTGGAGCTGTCTATTGCTGGGAAGGGCTAAAAACTGACTGGGTCCTATGTTGGAGAGCTGGGGGCCATCCTTGGGAGTGTAGTGACAAGACCCTTGCCCTATCTTTCCAGAGGGCCCTGAAATGCAACTGACTTTCCTGAACTTTAAACAGAGGTGTTCAATGTAAGTAGACTCGAGCCCTTTGTAACCAAAAGGTGGGAGAATCTGCTGGCCTTAAATCCTTTCCCCTATAGTGTACGTGGAGGGGCAAAACTGTGTAGATCCTTAGCCGATTTAATAAAAAATATGTATTTAATTAATTCCCCTTGGCAGAGCACCACGAGGTGATTTTTCTTAAAATTTGAAATTAACAAAGCTCATTACTGGCGTGCGCTGAAAACTCTAGACTGTAATGTAATTGGGTAATCCTATTTTTCCCGTTTGCCCTGTCTTTTTTCAGAAGAGGGATGCCTTTGTTCCTAAACTAAAAAAAAACAAAAACAAATCCTCCCCATGTTACCATCTGGCTTCCCAAACAAAGGCCTTAAAGTGGAGGGGCGTCTGAAATCCAAAATTCGAAAACCATCCCAATTTGTACTGTCCATCTTTCCCAACACAGGCCTTTAAGTGGACGGGGGGTTTCAATTCCAAAATTCTTCAATCATCTCAATTTTTCTGTCCGACCTCCACATCAGAGACCAAAGTACAAGCAAGGGTCTGAAACCTACTGCTAAATCACCAGGTGTTTATTTTGAGCAAAGGTGTGGGTAAAATAGGAATTGACATATGCATTTGTCCAAATCTGTAAACCAAGCTGCTATCCTTTTAAGCGCACAGGAAAATCGAAATTGCACAGCACTACATCTGTAAATTGATTGTGTTCACTGACCAGCGCTAATTATTTCTTGAAGTGGAATCGGTAGAAAAAAAGTATTGTAATTTGTGTTTTTCCTAACTCATTGGTGCGATTTATTTGTGTAACAAGAAGTTAATTGTGAGCCACAAAGAAGATGGCATGTGTAGTTTAGTGTGATTTCTATAACCTATAATTTAAATAAGTACAAATATATTTCCTGTACACCGGCCGGTTCTTGGCTCATTGGTAGAGCAAGGGGAGGAATCTAAGGGGCATGATATGAGGCTGAGATAGGGCTGAATAAAATAACTGATATTAACCATTTGTTTGGTAACACTTAGCTTGGGGAGAGAAGGAACTCCCTGTGTTGAGGGCAGCCACTTAATAAACAGTTACAAATTGGAGGCTCATGGCTGGATTTTGGCTGGAAATCCTGCAAAAATTGCAAAAAGGCAATTTAAAACAAGGAATACCAATTAAATTAGATGATGACAGGAGACACTTCCTTACTAAGCTGTTCATTCAGACGGATGAAGGGAGCTGGCAAGCTAAAATGATGCAAGATGTCACATCAGAAGGAATTGAGGCATTTTATATGACCCGAAATGCTCAAGAAGAACTGAATTCAGCTTATCTATACTTCCACTTCCAGTTAGTGGAAGAGTGAATGCAGAAGAGTAAGGCTTGTGCGCTTAGTCAGACTGAGATTCTAAATGAGGCGCAAAAAGAACTTAAACAGTTAGAAGATCAAGCACAGCAGAACCAAGTTAAAACAAGCAAACCTCATTGAACAACTCAAAAATTAGAACATGTGACCACACTGCAGCATAAGGTCAATGATCAGACTAGTTATAACAGAGGACTGTTAGATGCCTTATTACCTTTCAATTACAAATGAAGGAGTTGAAAAATAAGAACAGTCAGGTAATTATAAAAGGGGTTGATTCACAAAAGGACTTCAATCAGATATATTAGCAGGTACATACTTTAAAATAACAGAAAATTCAACTGGTGAAGGAAAAACACCTCTTGAACCAGGAGATAGTGTCCATGCACAGGAGGTGAATCAGTTGGAAATGGATGTAGACAAGAGTCAGTCAGGTTCTCAGGAACTGACTGGAAATAGGCAAGAACATGTAGAACTCATGGAGCCAGTGAGGCAAGCAGAAGCTGACCTGGTACAGGCAGTGCATTGTAGAAATGTGCAAGAGAAAAAGATTTGTATTTTGAAAGCAAACCTCTTTGAATATACATGCAGAATGCAAGCCGCACAAAACCAAAATGAGTCCAGTCAGAATTAAATCAGAGAATAAAAAGATCAATTAATGGCTCAGAGTAAAGACAATCAAGCCCTGGTCTCAGAGTTAAAAAGCCAATTCTCTGAACACCATCAGGAAATGAGGACAGAGAGAAGCAGGTGTGATAGTTTGGCAAATTAAACTGAAAAACACAAACAGGCAAGACATGGGAAAGGGATCTCTGATCAAGGGGTGATGCCATCATCATCAGGAACCTCATACCAGTTAACCAGACCTTCCTAGGAGGTGACTGCGACTGACCTCATGCTTTCCACCTATCAAGCCCAAGGAAACATGAGGCACCTAGACTTACCCGGGCCTAGCCATCCTTATCCAGAAGGCCAGTCCTTATATGCGATTGAGGAGTACTCACCTCTACCACACAGAAGGGAAAGTGGCTGAACCAGTGTGTCCTGAGAAGTAAGGAATAATGCAGTGAGTACTTCAGACCATGGAAACTTCCTTGATGAGAAAATGATGGATTTGGACTAAAATAAATGAGATTACAGAAAGACCACCTTGCTCACTTCACTGGAGAAGAACATTAAAAGTTTCATCCCAGGAGGGGCAGGCATTCTAAAAACCTCTGTTCATTCATGGGGAGGGGGGAATTCCCCAGGCTCCCTGGAAGGAGGGATGAGGAAACTGGGTTCTATCCTGGACCTAAAAGTAACTACAGGGAGAGGAACCCTGAGAGTGTACTTTTGCCCAGGCGAGAGGAGTCTGGACCCCATGGTTCTGAGAGATATCTCGTAGAGATAGGGAGCATCTAGAAGACAGGAAAGGGAGTACCAGTAGCAGTTCTGAGTCAGAAGGTGAATGAACTCTGGTGCAGAAGAAGATAATGACACGGAAACAGAGCTGGGGTATTGTGAAAGATCCAATAAGACAAATCAAGGCCATAAAGAGCATCCTTACCCCATACCACAAGAATGCCAATTATTCGGTATGGGAGCACCTGGAACATTATGAGCAGATGATGGCATCATTCCAGATCAGAAATTATATGAATTGTATAGAATTTACTAAATGGACTTTCTCACCTGAGTACTCCAGTTTATTTGCAGGACTGGAGGACCAGGATCATTGTAAATGGTCCACCTATAAGGTGGCCATTTTAAAACAATTCTCCTCACACAGAAACCCACAGGAGGCCCGTAAGGCTGCATATAATTTACAATGTTGGGAGGATCAGGCACTTAGGGAGTTTGTGCAGGAGCTAAAGCACGCATTTGCTCAGACTGTCATGGCCCTTGCCCCTGGCCCTCACTGGCAAGTCAGCCTTCCAGTTAGGGCCAGGTCAAAGGCCTTAAAACCTCATCCAAGACTCTCTTGGAGTCAGTCCTGGCGCCTTTGGCGCCAGGCCATAACCATCATGAAGACCAACATTAGAATGGGACTATTTACTTGGGACTATTTAACTTGGGGGTGGGGTTCAGCCAACATGGAGGCACACACATAGCTAGGTTACAAGGAACTGAGTTATGCAGTCTAGTCTTTTGGGTGTGGCATGCCTGGGACTACTTTACCTGAACTACTTTGGGTGTGGCAGGCCTGGGACTATTTTACCTGGACTACTTTACCTGAGACTATTTAAACCACACCCAAACAGCAGAACATGCTTTGCGTTATTCTGCTCTGGGCAGTGTAACGTGCACCGTGTCCAGTTCTTTGATGCCAGCTTACCTGAAACCAAGGACCTGCAGAGGGAGAAAGAAGACTACGAAACTTACCTGGAACACTACCCTGTCTTCAATCCATCGCCAACTTCAGTTCCACTCACCTGAAGGTACGAACCCCATCATCCGGCACCGCATGCATCCTGGAATACCATAACTTGGAAAGAGGAGAAAGAAAGATAGCATTAGTAAGCGTTTACTCACGTTTCTTTTCGAATGAAGAAAGCCACATGATTCTTACCTGGGTAGTCATCTCCTGGTCAGTATCATTGCTGGAACATTACGGCGCTCAGCGAGGAACATCGCAACCTGCAAGGAGAGAAAAGACCCAGGTTATCAATATAAAAGGCGAAACAGCGCCGCGCATCACGCATTACTCACCGGGCAGCATCGCGCACACCGTGCTTTCGCCTACCGGCCCATGCTCATCTTCACACTGCATGACAACTCCAAAATACCTTTCCATATCTAAAAGGAAAGAAGCAAGACATTCGAACTAAGAGGAACATAAGAACTGCATATAAAGACTGTAAAGCAGCAAACCTACGGAGTAGCAGCACACCTGGAATCCCACGGGGGGGCTTGCACCAGTGAAGTAACTTGGTCGCTGCTCGCCCCCCACATCTACGCGCCCCTGCCATGAGGAGCAGGATGGAGAATCCACCTTCTACAATATTAAGGTGAGGAGAGGGCCCAAGGGGGAGGAAGGAGTTGAGGCCAAGGGAGGTGGGAAAACATAAAAGACAATCTGGTATTGAAACCAGCTCTCCTATATTGCAGGCCCATTTTTAACCAGTGGCCTTAACAAGGGACCGGGAGAGGGTTTGAGAGTGCAAATCATCCAACCAGGGCTGGGTGGCGTCCCGTGGATACCAGGTGAGCGTAACACAGACTTCCCTGTGGGCAAACACAAATTGTAGGGAGTTCATAACTACATATTTCCATGCCCTCACCAAGTACATAATGACTCAGTTTGTGTGTGAATTTCACGAGCACAGGACCCTGTATTGGGTGATTGAACAGGCCACCAGGATCTATGAGGTCCAGAAGCCTGCTGAAAGTAAAAACACCCCCAAAACCCCAAACCATCAGACACACCTGCTCCTCAAAAGGTAGCAGAGGTAGAAACTACCCCTCCATTGGATCTGGAGATGGGAGGCCTAAAATAAACCCTCCTGCCAACAAGCAAGTTGAAAGGCAGAAGAGACCTTGCCCAATCAAATGGTAGTCAGACAGGGGCCCAAAACAATGAAGCCTGCGTACCTGCCACCTATGTAAGCCCTAGGTACAAGGGTACCAAACCAACCCTAGGGTATGTATACACTCCCCCGGCCCAAGGGGAGAGAAGCAATCAGGTAAGTACTACCCGAGAAACATCCATCCAAACTTCCCTCAGGAGAGAAGTATCACTCTGCCTCCCAATTAGAACTTTTTCCCCAGATATCCACCAAACCAGAATTTCCAAAATAATCCTCCCCTCTCTCCTCAGTTCCAGAACAATAGACCCCTGAAACAGGGAGAAGGGAGATTTGAGATGAAAAATTAAAGGGGAAATGTCCAATACCCAACGTACTGGGAGAAGGGACATTTACCCTTTCCGGGTGCAGCAGAGGTATGACTCGAGACCTATCACCCAGAAAAGGTCTCACAGTTGGAGCGGTAGGTCCAGCAACTGACCGACAACATGGGGTGCATGTTGAGGGCTCAGTCCAAACCTCAACGTAACTCTGCTTCCCAGAAATCCCCAACAGACAGGGCTGATGCCCTGGGGCAAAATGACAGGAGGAAACATCCAACAACCCACAGGTTCCTGGGGAGGGGGCCCGGGTGGAGGGGTGATGGCAAGCCCTAGAGAGAGCTTCCATTCTCACCCAGACAGAACCCCTAAAAACCTCTCAGCCTGAAAGTGACTCTTCTACCCCCGGAAAGCTAGAGCCCAAAGAGCAAAGGGTAAGCAGGAGAGGCTAAAGAAGAAACCAGTTTGTGGAGGGGCTGCGGATCATCCCCTCTGAAAGAGATGAATCACTGTAGGATTCAGGTAAGGAGACCTTCTCTTTCAAAAATGAGGCAAACCTTCCCAAAGAAAAATGGGTCCCAAAAGGGTAAGTAGGGAGACGACCCAAAGCAAAAAACTCTTCAACCCCAAAAAGTTGAGACAAACAGAATTGAAACTGAAGGGATGTCCTTTCTCTAAACAGGTTCCGAGAACTGTTGCCAGGTAAAGGTGGACATGTAAGGAGCCGGGGAACAGGAGCATTCCCGAATGACTTTCATTGTGAGTTGCAAAGTTTTCATTAGAGATTTCCGAACTCTGACACAGAAAATTGCACAAGATCACAGAGTGTCAGAGTTTAATATTAAGAAAATGACCACCGGGCTGTCAAATAACTCAAACTTTCTTTGCACCTAGGAGGAGAAAGAAGGCCAATGCTATGCACCGGTCAAGGTGCAGGGTCAGTGTGAACTATCAGTCCTGGTGGATACTGGATCCCAAGCCACCATCCTGTCCAAAAAGGCCTTTGACCAAATGAACTCAGTACGGGGAGGGCTACCAAATTCCACTCACACCACTTCCCGGACAACTCCAAAATGTTGACAGGAATTATATATCCATCAAAGACACTGCAGATCTGGAAATAAAAATTGGACGGCATCAGCTGAAGCATCCGGTGATAGTTGTGACTCCAGAGGGCACACCTTGTTTACTGGGGAACGATCTCCTGAGGATGTTATTACCTCTGACTGAATGTGCAAACAAAGTCCTCTGGACCCAGACTAAGCGGCCTATACAATTAAAAATGAGAACCAATTTATGTCAGCATGAATGGTACCTGTCATTTAATTGATCAACGTTCTGAGGATGTAGAATTCCATTTCCAGAACAACCAAGTACCAGGGATCACTGTCATCTCTGTAGAAGAACAAACTGGTGATGGGAACCCTTCTCCATTCTTGAAAATCAACCTTCCTCCCAGTTTTAAGTGGCAATACACACTGGAAGGGGACACCCTAAAATGTTACACCAGTCCAAAATCAGAAGACACCTTGAGTGCCGTAAAACCAGACAAGGAAGAACCCACTCAAAGGCTGACAGACATTCAGAAAAAGGGTGAATAGTTGTTTTTCCCCATTCAGTTAAATGAGGGGGAGGAGCCAGTGCTCGCAGGTAGTATGCTTCAATAATGGAAGGAGCTTCATCAGCGAAGACATATTCAGGAAACTCCCAAAGGATCTGACCATTACCACATTTAAATTGATTGACAAATGGGAAGTAGGTATGGAAATCAGACAATTCCAAACATCTCCTGCCTAGCAGGTGTACATGAAAGATTTCCTTTGTTAACAAAAGCATACAACATAATTGTTAGGTCGTGAGAGATGTCCCTTGCACCTTCTATATTTTCTCAATCGATTTGCAATCAATTTGGACCTAATTAATAATAAAGCCTTATCAGTACTAAGGGGTAACCCCATGGGCTTTGACAACACTGAAAAATCATTCTCATCAGCTCAATTGCTGCTTTATTCCATTGAAGTTCAAATGCAAGAAGAGGTTACCATCCCAGGACAGGTGAGACAATTCACTATTCCTCTCAAAATTAAGCGAGGGCAGAACCTCAAACATCAGGATGCCTATATAAATTTAAATTCCCATATAAAACAGAAAGCTTTGTTTTTAAATTTGACAACTCTAGTAGACCTAGAATATGACACCATTTGAATATTGGTGGTTAACAGCGACCCTTGCAAAAATCATTTTTGGGTGCAGATACCTTTATTGGAATGGCAGTTGATGCCCATTATTCTATTGATTTAGGTAATGAAATTATGGGACCTGCCCCAAATGACTGTTTCGACATCAGCAATGGTGTTGCTCCAGAAAAGATTTTTACTATGCATGGGGCGGATTTCATGGTGTACTCTTCCTGCCCCTACGGGGTGGAAGAGGTGACCTGTGACATCAAGTGGGAGGAGGTAGTGTTCTGAGTTAAGGACCACTTCCTCGAATCCCTGGAACCTACTGTCCAGGTCAACACCATCAAAAGAGCTCTCGCCACCCAAATGAAAGATACTATTGAAATTGCCAATTCCAAGTTCTTTACAGGTTTCAAGCAGATGTTCGAGGAAAGGATCAATCGCAAAGACAAAAGCTGAAACAGGTCTTCCTGGAATTCCAAGATATCTTTTCAGTGGACTCATACAACTGTGGAAGTATATCCATTCATTCAACCACCATACCCACAGACTCCCAGATGGCTCCAGTATTTGTGAAACTATATCGGTTACCTCTCGCATCCATGGAGTCACTCACAGACATTATTAAGAATTTAGAATCCTGTGGGATAATTCGTCCGATCCACGGTACCTTCAACAATTCGGTACTGGGGATATTCAAACCAAATGGCCATTGGAGACTATGTGCAGACCTCAGGGAGTTGATCAAATGGGTCCACATGTCAAGGTGGCCACTTCCCTAGATCGATCAGGGGCTGGCACAGATCCAAGTGTCAAAGGTGTACACCGCCATTGAGCTCACCAACGGCTACTGGACAGTACCCGTGAGTAGGGAAGACCAGTATAAGCTTGCCTTTACCTTCACGGTGCGGCAATATATGTGGACCCGAACCCCCTTTGGATACATAAACTCTGGCAATGAGTTCAACATCTTTCTACACAAGGCCATGCTCAACTTGGCCAAAAGGGGAAACCTGACCTATGTAAATGATGTTCTCATCAAGTGCTCAACTGTGGAAGAACATATAGCAGACAATTGCAGAAAGCCAGAAGGCACAGTGGTTTAAGACCCAAATGAACTTCTTAGTACATGAGATCACCACTGTGGGTCTTAATCCCCAAGCGAAGAAGGTAGAATCCTTATTGAAATGAAAAGACCCTAATACTCTGCGAGAATTAAGAAGCCTCTTTGGACTCACTAATTATAGTCAAAAGTTAATTGAAGACTATGTAGAGGTCACTCGACCCTTGGTCCATTTATTAAGGCCAGAGTCAACTGTGAGTGTGGTCTGGAATAAGCCAAGGCAGTCATACTACTGAAAAGAAGCCTTTCTCAGGCTTCTTGTTTGGCTTACCCCATAAATAACAAGGAGTTCTTCTTGGAGATGGGGTTCTCAGATACTTGCCTAACAGTAGTGTCGTATCAAAAACATGACATGGTCTACAAAGTCATCTCGTACGTAAGCAAGACTTTTTCCTCTGTGAAGTGACCAGACCACTGCCTATCTTTCCAGAGGGTCCTGAAATGCAGCTGGCTTTCCTGAACTTTAAACAGAGGTTTTAAATATGAGTAGACTTGAGCCCTTTGTAACCAAATGGTGGGAGAATCTGCTGGCCTTAAATCCTTTCCCTTTATGGTGGGTGGCAGAGGGGGCAAAACCTAACTCCAAGCCTTTTAAGCGTGCATGGAAATCGAAATTGCACAGCACTAGATCTATAAATTGATTGTGTTCACTGACCAGCGCTAATGATTTCTTGCAGTGAAATCCGTAGAAAGAAAAGTATTATCATTTGTGTTTTTCCCCAACCCATTGGTGTGATTTATTTGTTTAACAAGAAGTTAATTGTGAGCCACAAAGAAGGTAGTGTGTGTAGTTTAGTGTGATTTCTATTACCTACATTTAAATAAATAGAAATATATTTCCTGTACACCATCTGGTTCTTGGCACATTGGTAGCTCAGCTGAAGGGATCCAAGAGGTATGATATGAGGCTGAGATAGGGCTGAATAAAAGAAATGACAATAACCATTTATTGTGTGTCACTTATTTTGGGAAGGGAAGGAACTCCCTTTGTTGAGGGTGGCCTCTCAATAAACCATTACAGCCTTGAAAAGGGCTCTAAAAAGCTCAAAATATGGCACAAAAGAACAAGGTGCTCAGCATGGAACTTGCTTAGGAATGCAGTGCCGCAAAACTCTCTCCCTTCCTAATGTACCTTACACCAATGTAGTCTGCATTCATTAATGACGGTTCTATGTTGTTACATCGCCAGTCAACTTATTTATTTTTATATTTCGGGAGACTCCTCGACATGCCTGCCTCTCCTATTATTCACTCCCTATGCCTCTTATATCCCCTTATTCACCCCCCTATATTTTTCGTGGAGTTTTTAGTTGACATATGCTGGCGATGTAACAACATTGTACCATTAATGGCATTGTTTATGTTTATGTTTTCGTGATTTCCTCCATCTACAGAAGGAGGTCTTGGAAATTCTGGGTGATCCTGAGTATACACATGCTACATACTTTACTGCCCAGTCCCAAACCCTCTAAAACTAATTGTACCCTACCAACTGTGTTGTAGTTCCTCACACTACTGCCTGACATTGCTCACCTACTGTATCATAACTTCCGTTCCCCAGAATATTGCAAAGTCTTTACATTCATGCTTTCTAGTTCTCCCAGCTCTTCTAATCATCATTACCTGCACAGATCCTTTCAAGCACAGGCAATCACCCATTAGGCTCAAAAGGCAGAAACCTCGGGTGAAGTGGGACATGTACATTAATGCATGATGTCAGCCCAGGCATAAATCCTTTCAGATTTAGGTACCCATACTATCTCAACCAGCCAGTACGCATATTCCACTCAACAATTCATACGCTCTAACACATTGATTATTCTATTCCCACAAAGCTATTCATCCTTCAACACTCAGCTTTACATCCGTCATCATTCAGAAGTCTCAGAATTATGAACCTCTGGCTGTTGGCCACCTTTTAACTCATATGTGCATTCTTTGAAGGCAAGGCTCTGTGACCCAGATTGACACTGTTTATGCTTATGTGTGATTTTCTTTACAAAGTCCCCAAATTTGAACATCAGCACAGCAGGGCACACACTGGATGTCACCATAAAGTTGGATGGGTATCAAAATAATGATGCACACCTCTTACCTCAGGATGATCTCAGCCTTTTGGCAAGTTAAGTTGTGGTTGGCCAAGAATTGCCTGAGGAACCAATACCACAGAGCCAACCGAAGTACCCTGGATACCCCACAACACGGTGTACTGAGCAGGCAGAGGATGTTCTCCAAGATGTCAGACCACAGGAGGTTTTTGCTGGATCATGTCCATAGTGTACACAAACTCACAGACACTTGGGCAGGCAGGTGGAGAACCAGAAGATACCTGCTTCCACAATTGAACTTGGTGAGCAGCACAAAAGGGATGTTAAAGTCAAAAAACAGCATCAGACCTGACACCATTCAGGCAGAACACAGATTGACCATTTTAACATCCTCCCCTGCATTTCCTCCTAAGAACAAAGTTGTTTATAACCCACTTGTTACCTTCTCCCCAGGTGAACCCACCAAGGTACCACTCATCTTCTCCTCACTGGCATGTTCCCAGGTCCCTGCCTTCTCCTAGTTCCCCGCCACTCAGACTGCCTCACCTTCTCTCCACCCGCCCCCACCCAGTTAACCTTACCTTTTTCACCCCCATGCAAGACCCACAAGCACCTTTACCTTTTCCCTTTTGCCATCCCTCTGGCTTCACTGACTTCCACCCCTTTCTTGTTTGTGGCCTGCTCCCACCCCTTCGCTCTGAAGAAGGAGAGTGAAGGTACTCTGCTGCCCAAATATGTGCTGAAAACTATTTTGTCAGAAGAAGAGAAAGTTCTTATTAATAATTTCAAGAACTGCCCGGGAGCTATAGTCTGCATATTGCTCAGACATATGGTTGTACTGTAGTGCAAGAAAGTGTACTTTGATGGATCAGACAACATGGTGGCCCTTCCTCCTCTTCTCAGGATCACCATTCTCACCTTTGTGCATGCAAGGTTCAAGAATGACCACACCCAGGGTTGTAAGAATAAAATAAATAAAGAGTTGCCGATGCAAAGGCAACACCAAAGCACTTCTGCATGCACGCCTCAGACTGCCCCACTTGTTCCCTGGGAGCAGTGGCCGGACCACTGGCAGCCACTAACCTTTCCCCTCTATAACCCAAGTCATCCCCTCCTGTTCTCCAAGACCATTGAATATTTCACTAGCAGCCCTCGACCTCCCTCCTTTACCCCGCGCTTCTATATCCCCTTTGCTCCCTCAGACCAGTGGATGGTTCCCTGGCAGCTGCTATGCTGTAAACCATATCACCTGTGAGTGTTCCTTCTCCTACCCCTCCTTATGTTTCTCTGTACAGTAGGCAACGTTTGGCTTAACTATTGGAGGACACTATCCCACTGTGTGCATTTTACTTTATTGTGCTGCACTTGTGTTGTTGATCCCACAATATAAAGTATTGTGCAACATTTTTTGTGGAACTGTGTTTTATTTATTGGGGGAAAAAACATGGTGCCATAATTCCTTTATCACATTTAATTTTTCATTGTATTGGTAGTAATAGTACAAGCTAAAACATGAATTCAAAAAGGAATTGGGCTGAAAATCATGCACTTTGAACAGCCAAATACATTACTGCTAAGTAATACTATATTCAAAAACAGGCTGGGGTTTACAGTCCAATCACATGTTTGCTGTGGACACGGTGCTCTCCATGACCACGAGGATCACCTTCCTTATATGGTCTATCATCCTTGTATGGTTGTCCTGGAATTTCCCCTCGTGATATTTCAGTAAATATAGTTATTATTGTCTGCTATAGGATACAGACTCTCACGGTTTTAGCACTGTTTTTACCATTAGAGGACTACATGTCCCAGAATACATGGGGAATATTGATATTTACTAGACACAACACTCAAAAAAGGCATGTGCATGATAAAACGTCTGCTAAAGGTCTGTAGCACGCTTAAAACCAATGGATGGTTTGGCAAGAACACAAAGTCCAGTATTGCCCATTCCTGCTTGCAACTCCTTAACATATTGATCCAGATGGTGAAAGAGCAATAACGAGTATATTGATATACAGTACAACAGTGCAATTCGAGTGGAAGAGTTCAGTACACGGGTTATAAACTAAACTAGTAATTACTGTAGTTGTAGTTTGCTTAGGGATTACAGCCCCGCTTGACGTACTGGGTAGACACAAATTACAGAATGAAAAAGTGAAAATCCACATCTTTGCAAGACATAATGAGACAAAAGGCAAGAGATTAGCAGACTTGTGCAAGAGGCTAACACAAGACTCTCTCTACTATGACGTTGACGCCCAATCTATGTTACCAAACAACACACCACACACAGGTACACTGACCCATAACAAAACTGCATGGTGCCTGTCAGCTTGAGCAGGAGAGAGATGTGAACTTCTAGTGGAGAGGAGTTGGCTGAGTGCCTGGGTTTCAGTTCACCGAAGTAAACCCAGCCCACAATTCTAAGAAAGAAATTACTATTCATTAGTATGTTTTAATAAACAAACAGCTTTGCGTGTCAAGGAATCGGAATCCTAAATGAACACTGGACAGATTATATGTCTGAGCAAATTCATAGTTTGAAGGACAGCATCCATCTTCCATGTCAGTTTCATTGCTGCTCCAATTCTACTCCAAATAAACTGCATGCTGTTAATTGCATTCTTAACTGTTGGTGTAAATGAAAACAGAAGCAACAACATTTTAAAAAATGGAAAGGGATACAACAAACAAAAACAAAAAAATTACAAAAAGGCAGCATTGGAGAAGGCTGTATTCGAACACAGCTCTACTAACTTCTCTCCACTCAGTCATCAGTGCCCTAACCACCGCGCAATCTGTGCCCAAACTGAGCACCTTTCGCTCTCTATGCTGGAAGTGTGTAGAAGCCTCGCTGAGCGTTAACATGCCCTCTTAAATAACCATTCACTTTCCAACTTACATTGACCCATCATGCTTGGCATCACCAAATTAGTGGATAACTCTCACCAGAGCCACAGACAGGCTATTGCCCGAGCGGGCAAAGCACACCCAAAATCTGTAAACGTCCACACAGCAGCGTGGTGTGGGCATTTACAGATGTTAATGTGACTGTGGTGGGCACAACAGCATTAGCTTCAGACCCGATTTGTTAGACAATCCTGGCTACGCCTCTGTCTCTCACCTCACAGCCCCCCCAACCCCAGAAATTCAAAAATAGCAACTTAAATGAAATAATAGAGCCAAAATTCAGCATGCATTGCACTAAAGAGACATCAATGTCATTATGAATGTCACATGATTGACACGATGTTTGGAATGGTTGTGGGCCATGCATGAGCTGTGCTATAAGCAATTCGAACCCAGCACCACACCAGAAAGACAGCAGGCATGTGTAATGGGCTCATGCTCGGACACGTGCAGTATGATTTTGGTCTACCACCTCTCTAAGTAAAAATTGTAGATATACAGTGTTTTTGCCAAGGGTGCGTTAAGAAGCAGAAGCTTGACACAGAGAAAACTCCTTCTGGCTGACTGACAAAGAGTACTGGCATGTAGTAAGGACAAGGATCCCCACTTCTGCTCAAGATATCTGCTAGGGACATTTACGAGGAATCACCACCGCGGGTGGAACTCACCACCATGGGTGGATGTCATTGTCCTGCATGCATATGCAGTATTGTGGTTCTTCATGCTGAGCAAGTTTACAATTCAAATTAAGTCCAACCTGGTTAGAAGCCGCTAGATAGGCCACAGTGTGAAGGAATGGAAATCATGTTCTTCTCATATTCCACTAGTGGAGACCGTGCTGTGGTCAAATATTAGGTCGCAACATGAAAGGATGGATTGCCGGCCTTCCTATCACACATTTACTAGTGTAGATAAGTACTGACATAGCCGGTGTCCTCCATTCAGCATGTTTCATGGGAACCACATTCACACGGCAGACTTCGGCAGATAAATTGGTCCTTAGGGCTATATAGCCAAGCCACTCGGTTCCCAGCCATTACAGGAAGGGCACAGCCTTTATTTGAGCCTGAATGACCTTCAAGTTTAAAATAGGGCGGATACAAAATAAGTTGGTGGAACAAAAATGTAGAATTAAAGGTCCCGTTTATCCAGTTGTAAGAAGTAGGAATGTCAAAAGTAAAATTACTTTTTAACATGATAATTTCCCATGATCCCGACATATGATTCCATGCTTTAATTTGGAGGTTTGCTTATTTTTGAGACATAACTGACTCAGGAATGACAACAGAATAATTGATAAAATTCTCAATCGAAAGATCATCCCTTGGCAGAAGCATTTAATTTAAATCACCCATTAAAACAATATTACTTTGATGGCTTACGTCCCAATAAAGTTATGCATGAAAAATTATGATTCAGATGTACATTCTTCAACCAAACTCATACCTTCTGAAACATGTGCCCTAAGCTGTTGAGCTATTTCCTTCTTGTGAGAACTATAAACATTAATAAGAAGCCACTTTTACTTTTCCTACTGGTTTGGCAAATACCAAGGTTTACTAACCGCCAACAGATCTTCTGTGGAATGTTGAAGGTCTTCAATGGAAAGTGGTAACCACTTCCTGAATGCAATAAGGAGTCAGCCAATGGCCGTCCCTTTTCTCCTTTGAAGTTCTTATTCAGCATATAATTAAAGCTGTCTAAATACCGGCATTTGTAAAGCACCATTCTTGAAGAAAGACCATATAATGTGCATTCATACATTCCCAAACCTCTTTGTTTGGCAAACCACTATTGAACCCATGTGAGTCTCATCATAAAAACTTCAAACAATCAATATGAACATCAGGACCTAGGTTTGACAGAAGGTTGCAAAATCAATGCTTACCAAGACCAATTTTGCTCCAATTTCTAAGGAGACAGAGGAAGCCTATGATACTGTACTGTTCCTTTTCACTGTTCGTTGCTTTTTTGTTCTATTCTAAGAGTTTCCCCAAGAGCCAGGCCATTATATGTTATTGGTTACAGCTTTGACGTATAGCGCTTTAAAAGCACAAATACAATACAAAAATACAGATACAAATATGCAGACCCACATTTGTAGGACGAAGAACAGGCTATATTTTAGGATCTTTGTTATTATATTTTATGATAAGATATGGCCTTTATAATGCACCTGCACACAAGTGTTTCTAGGCGCGCTTAGATATATGGCTGTTCAACTGCAGCCATATATCAAAGCGCTTAACATGAAGTGAGTCTGCCCCAGGTAATATCAGCTTCACATCTGCTGCAAAATGAATGTGTAAACCCACCAAGGAGGTGTAATGTAAATCTAAACATTCCACCTGATCAATGTTCTTTGAAGTAATTGCCTTGAATAGGAATTTCTGGAAAAAATTTGCAAATCCATCACAGGATTTAAAGGAAACAGTTAGTCATGAAAGATCACCTTTAAAACACATATAAAGTCATAACCGATCCTCAAATCATGACCAGGTAATTGTTCCTTCCCCAATCAGGTTGTGTGGTGATTAACAAGGATTTGACACAAGATTTGTGTCAAATAATCGATTTCCTTATTCCAAATCATCACAAGTATCAGGCTCCAGATTTAAAGCTGCCAATCTTTGTTTTGTTTTGACCTATTTGATCTTAATTGAAGATCACCAATTGTCTAATTTTGAACAACATTTACTTTTAGGTTTGATTTTCAGGAAATTGAGCCATTTCAGAAAGTATAGTTTTGTCCTATTACACAGGTGACTCTTTAGGAACTAAAAGGTGCCTTATGTCCTGTGCTTGCAATGTATTATGATTTTACGGCACAGTGTTTGCAGAGTGTTGGGCTAGCTGCAGGAGTATCCAGTTTCAGTGGCTGTGCTTGGAGTGCCTGCCTTCGCTCTCTATCGTGCACCAACCCTTCATTCCTTCAAAACACCCACTCCATACGCAGAGTGTCGCAGAGTGTTTGCAGAGTGTTGGGAGAGCTGCAGGAGTATCCATTTTCAGTGGCTGTGCTTGGAGAGTCTGCCTTCGCTCTCTATCGTGCACCAATCCCTCATTCTTTCAAAACACCAACTCCAGACACAGCGCGGCGCAGAGTGTTTGCAGAGTGTTCACGAAAGTGAGAGCCCCTGAGCTGCAAGAGGAGAGGAGCGAAGTGAAGACTCATGGAGCCGTAACAAGATCAAAGGGGACCCCAACACGCCCAGCGTCAAGTACGTCTAAATTCAAAGACTCCTGCTCCAGAGTCTGCCTCTACCTCAGTTGACTGTCAGAGGCCCATCTTACACAGCCCCTCCTCACCCAAACACAGTGACACAGACACTACAAATGGTATTAGCAACCTAGCGGGTAGCACCGGATGCCCTAGAGCTCGTAAAACACCTACCCGAGTCCCGCAGGCTGTAATGCAGGATGGACCGTTCCTCGCAAACAGGCCCGGCGAAGTAGGAGCCCCATTGCCAAAGAAGTCAGGAAGACTGACGGACCCAAGTGACAATCGATCATATTCTGGAAGGGATGAAAACAAGGATAATTAGTCAAAACATGCATAATCACAGTGCACCTGTCAAGGCTCCTCCTGTTTCCTGCGGCCACACCAATAATGAGTCTCTCCTCCATCGCTGTTACTGGAGGCGGATTTACAGTATCCCCACGTCTTTCCGCGGAGCGGAATGAGGAGTAGGGCGCCAGGCCGCAGAGGCTGCGGGACGTGAGTATCATGGACTCCGCCGTCTTTTCATCCTCTCCCCCCTGTCTCCCGCCTTCGTCCTCAGACTTGGAATCAAAGCGGATTCTCCGCAGTAATGCACGGCCGGCCATACGGCCAGAAAAACAAAGTTCTTTTTCAGCTTCATCACCAAAAAGGTCTAAAAGCAAAACCACAAAGACCATTGTACTTACTATTGAGATGGGAGGCTCCACCTCTGCGGCACAGTTGATGTCCCCTTCGAACCTGCCCCATGCAAATGCGCCAAACATCTTGCTTCCATTGTCTCCAGCGTATCGGCCGCCTGCTCCATGGGGCGTGACTTCAGCTGGAGTCGTGGAACACGTGGAGGCAGCACCTGACGCGGACCCCGCTGAAGATCCCGCTGAAGCCGATCGCAATCTGTCTTCTTCCCGCCGCTCCAAACCAACGCGGGATGCAGACTGGAGCTCGGGCCGGAGCTCCGCCTCAGCGAGAGGTTTTCCTTCTGTGGGCGTCGGAGGACGACCTGGGAGGGGCCTTTTCCCGGCCCCTTCTCCAGATCTGCTGAAGAGCCCTGACATCGCAGAAGAAGCTATAGTCGGGAGAGCAGTCCCGCATGAAGGCCTGATAGACCTGCATACACACAAACTAAAGGCCATAGCCTTCATACACGCCGAATCCTCCTCGAGCATGGTCTTACCATTCAGGACAGATTCTTCTGCAACACACCATCAACCACAAGAAAATGGTTATCCAGTGCCCACTGTAGCCACGCAGGGCGGGTCTCCCGTCTCAGTTGGCACAGAGTTGGGTGACTCCACCAACGGAGGACCAGTTGTCCAAGGTCAAAAAGTACATTCTGCCTCTACTTTGCCTTTAAGAAAAATCACTTGCAACAAAACCCAAACCGGCAAAAAAAGAGGGGCAAAGAAAAATGAACCAACACGACTGAGAGCAGAGCCTGGAACGAGAACTTAAAGACGCAAAAAAGCTCTGTCACCTGTTACCAGTCCTTCAAATCAAAATTCAGCGAGACAAAATGCCATGATCAACCAAAATTGTTTAAAGCGCCCTATCCCAAAAGCTCTCTTTAATTTATTCAAAAAACAACAATGCAAACATAAACTCAATGCGGAAATGGAATTATCTGACGCAGAAATCTTGGAAGTCTTGGAAAAATCTCCTTCCGGACAAAATCTGAACAACATGACTATTAATGATGCATGAGTACAAATGAAACTTCCAACTAATTCACCTGCTCCACCGCCAGAGAACAGCTCCACAAGCAACCTACCCGACACAGAACCACAACTGAACTCTTTGATCCAACCATCTGCAATTTCTGCAGAGCTCGTATCAGGTACAGCAACAAGAAACTTTGTATCCAGACACTCCGTCTGAATCTATCTCGGCAGCGAAGGTCAAGACTCCCGAGCAGTGTAAAAAGCACCTAGACCCGACACATCTCGACCAACACTTAGGAAAAACAGTCCCGACAGTACATAGTGTCATCGAAAATGATCAAAACATGAACATGACTAGCTCTTCTGGGGCCATAGAGAAAGAGTTACCTGCTACCTCAGCCAAGATCTCATCTACTAAAAGTCATGACAAGGAAAGACCAAGCTCCCAAATGAGCTCACAACCATGGGCAAATGTCCACCTAGACAGCCACCGTTTGGGCAGGCTGTCCTTACCAGCGAACTCTTACTTTGGCTCCTTCAACTCCAGGCGGGACGATCTGCCGACGTCACTGAGAGCCCGAAAATGTCCTTGTTGCTACCCCTTTCCATCTGAAAATGTACCTAATACTCAGTCCCATTCGAGGGACTTAAGAGATGTAACATCAAGAAAAAGACCATCATTAGAGACTTCAGGAGACTCGAGTAAAGGGTTGCCCAAGTTAAGGCCTGACCTAACTACTATAATGTCAGCTCTGACCATCACTCTATCTCCTTTTTGTAAACTTTACAAAGCCTTAAACGATTCTGTGAAAGACAACACCTCCATACTGGCAACAATCCAGTCTAAACTGACTTTTCTAGAAGGGTACATAACTGCTATTGAAACCAAAGAGGCGGCGAAGCAAGCAATCCTTGAGGAAAAGCTATCCCGGATAGAAATGCAACTAACTAAAGATCCACCGGTCGCTCAGAAAAAACAACAGACGCCTGATAAGGCATCCCAATCAACAGCCTCTAATAAGCATGAAAAAGTAGCACCATTATTTCACAAACACCAAAGCAGAGACACGCATGCTGTGGAATCAGAAAATATAATATTAAGGCTTTTACACCAGGCAAAGAGAAATACACCGACACGGGCTTGTAAAGATTCCCAGAATCTTAATTGCAATTCTGTACAGTTTACAAAACAAAGTACACAAATAGCTATTTGGCCGTCAGTTTATCACAGAGACCACCAGCAGGGTTCAATGTGAGCAGTGAACAGGATTTGCTGGCTGGACATCAGCGTATTTATACAGTTTCGTTATAACGATGTCCAGCCTCTTACAAGTTAATCATGTACTGGGCTAGGGTCGCGCCAGGTTCGTTCCTAATTTACATATCTCGTGCATGCGGTTTACTTTTTAATACATTTGCTAACAAACACTATTATTCTCTAGGTTTAACTTTACACTCTTTACACATTGCTTTAATACAGATCATACAGATGTTTCACATATTGTGTTTTAGATAGCGTTATTGTTCTTGTATACTTGTAGGTTAACATCGCCGATTCAAATAATCCCTGACCCCGAGGTCAACAAAGGACAAGGTCTACATGACCCCAACATGTAGCCTGAAGGCAGGTTGGACATTAACTCTCCTACAGAGGTTGAAGAGGTTAAAGCAAGAACAAGAGAACACAAGACGGCCATTTTAGGCCACAGGGTGACTTTGTACGATAAACTAAAATGGCGGCTTAAACCTAAAATGGAGGCTTGGTTCACTTAAGGTCACGACCTTGCAATATGGATTTCCTCGCAAAGCGACTGGGCATAGGCCAACATATACAATGAGGACGAAACAATCTTATATCAGTTCTAACAAACCCTCCTTTTGGCCTATGCCAAGCGCTAAACTACCTTCAATCACTTTGCGACTAACTCCACATTTCAACGTCTATACACCCCGAATCATTGTCAGACATATCTATCGCCATTAGATCAGACACTAGAGTTTCTTTCAACACATACTCCTTGGAAACCTTATCTGGGGCGTATATTTTATGCACTTGTTGCTTGCACGCAACACCCCCCTAATACTGAGCATATACCAGGGAGACACTGTATACAATAACAAAGGAACAGAAAACTTCCGAAGATAATCAGCAGGGCCAAAAACAACTTCCATCCCCACGACCGTAGGAGGTCCCAAAACCATGCACTAAGTTCCCAGTTTCCCTCAGGAACATGCACTTCTGAACTAAGAACATGTAGATTTTGGATAGTCCTAAAGATCGTTGGAGAGGAGTCTGGACATAAACGCAGCAAGCGAACCCCACTAATTTACATACTCCTCCACGCTCAGCCAGAATGACATCTAATGCCATCCGGTTCTGAAGAGCCACTAATCTTATCGCTTTCTGTTCTGACCTCATATTATAGAGTATGTCAGTGGTCCGGGTGATGGTTCTCTCCAACACTCTTGCTAGTCCCCTGATATCTTCTGAATTCATAATTTGCCCAAAAAATGGCACAAAGGATTTCATGATGTCTCCTAGAGTTTGCACTGGAGTATCCGCTTTCACGCCTCGTCGTGGGCGAGTCTTCGAAATTTCTGCAGTACTGTCAATAAATACCCCAGGTAATAGAATACCTAAATAACAGGTTCCTGGCCAATCCCTGGGCAGCCATGGAAATGCCACATTACCGCAAACAAAATAGACAGGTTCATCTACGTACAGAGGTCTGTTCTCACTAGTCAAATTCGCAACGTTGGCGCATTTCCTAAAATTACCCATTGGCTGTGTTCCATTGCTCTGTAAGCAGAAGGGTACTGAATCGGGGCTATGGTTAACAGAATAAGATGGAGGCGTGGCATCCTTATTGTCTATAGGAGCCATTTTGAAAGAGATCAAAGACTGAAAAGGACGAGACAATCTATCAGAGGGCCTAACAGAAGCAACGTTTGGCTTACTCCTATTTCCAAAAAGCTGTCATTCCATCGGCCAAAGAATAGTGCTCTAAGAGAAGCATAACAAGCAGTTGTCAAAGGTAAAGGATGAATGTACCAACCTAGCCCCTTATCCCCATGTTGCGGTAGATGTAAGCAGATCCAGCAATTGGTCCTATTTAAAATTGCATGAGTGGCATTCATTATTAACAAAAGGGTATTATTCTGATAGTTCCGTCTATGCGACGAATCTCTAGGCGATAAGGTATGCAATTGCACGGAAGGAGTGGGGAAAACAGATACATTTTCAACAGGTAAAAAGTCCTCTAGCGGATATGCTTCCTCCAGATACCATAACCCAAAACCAATAGTTACTAAAAACCCAGTTATTGTTACAAAAAGGCAACAATACACTTTGGGGGTCCCATTACATGCTTGATCATTGTCTCTGCTAGTCACATATTTATCTAAATGTTGGGTACGAGCGGTAGCGGGTGCAGGCATCGTAGTCTTCAATAAAAAAACACCAATTGTTTGTTTGCTGGCGACTCCAGTCGCACGTCTTCTTAATGTCTTTCCCACAACCCTTAGCCAACAGAATCCTTTCGTACAATCGTACAATCGGGCCAAAAGACAAGCCCTCAAATTATTTCCTCAATCGCACAGTCAAACCGTGCTGTACGTCTATTTCCTTGGACGTAAATTATATTTCACTATTTCTGGTGCCGAAGGATCGGATAACAAAATGTCGTCACTTCCCACTGGAGGTGGCGCGTGAACGGAAATGGGATCAGAAAATGATTGATCCGGAAGTACCACTGTTGGAGAGTGCGGAGACAAGATGGCCGTTTTGTTTGGCCTTGCGAACTCTGGAACGGTCTCCGATACTCTTGTGTCGGTTGTTGCTGTTTCGGGCACGTTGGTTACAGTAGTGGAAAGGGATTCTGTGTCTTCTGTATCGTATGGCACGGGCTGCGGGATCCTTTTGGGTGCGTCGCGTGGATCCAGTTCTTACGACCCGCTACCGGCAAAGCAGTCTGGGTGACTAGCAGGACCTCCCCATCACCACCTCAAAGGGAGAGAGTCCAGTCTTAGTTTGAGGGGTTGTTCTCATCAACAGCAACACGATTGGTAAAGCGTCCGGCCATTTTAACTTGGTGCCAGCACACATCTTAGCGAGCTTGTTCTTTATAATGCCGTTATGCCTTTCCACTAATCCGGCACTTTGGGCATGTCTGGCCGAATGGAACCGTTTATCAATCTGTAATCCTTTGCATATTTTTAGGATTACAGCAGCGATAAAGTGTGGCCCATTATCCGACCAGATGACTCTCGGCAGCCCGAACCTAGGAAAAAACTCTTTCAGAGTTTTTGCCATGGATATGGCCGTTGCATCTCTAGCAGGGAAGGCCTCAACCCACTTAATAAAGGCACAAATGACAACCAACACATATTTAAGATTGTTGCAACGTTCCATTTCAATAAAATCAAAGTGAATAACCTCAAATGGAACAGAAGGTGGAGCGAAACTTCCTCTAGGAGTCGAGGTACCTTTTCCTACATTGTGCTGCAAGCAGACCATGCACCCTTGGACAAAGCGCGCCGCAATTTTTAAAATCTTATCATTGGCCCATAAACTGTGTAGCATTTTAGTCAATTTACGCGCGCAGACATGTGTCAGACCATGAGCCATAATAACCATCATTGCTAATGTAGGCGTCAGGGAGTAACCATTTTCCTTCAACATTGTCCACCCAACACCCATCATCATCCAATCTTCCTGCACCCTCAACCCATTTCTTGGTTTCCTCTATGGTAGCATCTGCTTGAATGTCTTTTACAGAATCGATACTTTCACCAAAAGTGCAAATATTTACAGTTTCTCTTACAGCATACATTTCTGAACTAAAATCAGTGGCAGTTTGCTTAGCTATCTGATCAGCGAAAGCATTCCCTTTTCCTCTATCATCTGTAACTTTTTGATGCACATTTTATAATAGCTAACTGAACAGGGAGTGCGAGTGCTTAAAGTAATCGCACTATTAAAGTGCCATGCTGGATTTTCGTGCCATGTGAGGTCAAGAAACCTTGTTCTTTCCAAAGTCTACCGAAGTTGTGAACCACCCCAAAAGCATACTGACTATCGGTATATATATTTACTGTAAGCCCTTCAGAAATTTCACAAGCTCGAGTTAATGCTATAATTTCTGCGGCCTGCGCGGAATTATGCATAATTCTTTTGGTTTCCACAATCGTGCTTAAAGTAGTGACGGCATAAGCAGCCGTGGATGTACCATTCGGAAGTTTAAAACAAGAGCCATCACAAAATAGCTCTCCTTGTGGGCTATTCAAAGGCATGTCTTTCAGATCGATTCTACCTTTAGTCTCTTGTTCTGTCACGTAAAGGCAATCGTGTGACGTTTCGTTACCATCAACAGTATCTTGCGGGACAGGTAAAAGTTCAGCCGGATTTAATACACAACACCTCTGAATTTGAATGTGGGGTGCAAACAAGATCAATTCATATCTTGTCAATCGTGCGGAAGTGAGGTGTTGCGTTTGAGTCCTATTCAATAAAATATCTACAGAGTGAGGTACCATTAGGGTTAACGCATGACCCAGGACCATTCCCTCACTCTGTTTTACAGATGCAGCAGCAGCAGCGACAGCTCTCAAACATCTCGGCAAAGCGCATGCAACAGAATCAAGGGCGGATGAGAAATAGCCGCACGGCCTATTCTTCCCTCCATGTTCCTGCGTTAACACAGCCAAAGCACATCCATCACGTTCATGCACATACAACACAAAGGCCTTTTCATAATTCGGAGTTCCTAAAACCGGCGCCGAACAAAGCACGGTTTTGAGCAAGTCAAATGCTGTCTGGTGTTCCAAAGTCCATGGCAATGGCAAAGAAATGCCCTTCTTTGTCAAAGCCAGCATTGGTTTAATCGTTAACGAAAAGTTAGGGATCCACAATCTACAGTAAGAAGCCATACCTATCAGGGCTCTAACTTCCTTCTGCGTATTTGGGTCAGACATGCCAGAAATAGTTTTTATTCGTTCAGGTGTCAACCGTCTTCCCTCCCTTGACAGGAGATAGCCTAAATAGGCGACCTCCTGACAACAATATTGGAATTTTTTGAGTGAAGCTTTGTGGCCATGTTTTGCTAGATGACAGAGTAACAACATGGTGCCTTCTTTACAGGCACTCTCAGAATCAGCAGCCAAGAGGAGATCATCTACATACTGTAGTAACGTGCAAGTAGTAGGCAACTCGAGAGTATTGAGCTGCTCTTTTAATGCCCTACTATAAATACTTGGACTCTGTGTACCCTTGTGGTGCACAAGTGAATGTGAACGAGCGTCCACCTAGGGTAAACGCGAACAAATACCTACTATCCTTGTGTACGGGAATGCTGAAAAACGCGTTTTTGAGGTCAACAACGCTAAAGTGAGTGGCAGAAGCCGGAATGATGGTTAGTATCGTTGTAACATCAGGTACAATAGGGAATTGAGGAGCCACAATTTTGTTAATAGCACGTAAATCAATTATAAACTGAAAGGGAATCGCATTATCACCTTTTTTGTATGCTGGCAAAATCGGCTGTTAAACAAGGTGCCCGTAATGTCCTCAATTACACCACGATGTACAAAATCAGAGACTATACATTGCAAAGCATGTTCGCCTTCAACGGAGATCTTATATTGTGGGATGCGAGGCAATTTAACTCCATGTTTCAGAATAATTCTAACAGGTTCAATTTGAAGAATGCCCACATCATTATCATCAATTGCCCATAAGCATTCTGGAATATTACTTAATTCTGGCGGTAAAGGTCGAGTCAAAAACTGAGAGGCGAGTGATTGCTGAGGTGAAATTGTTAACCGAACTCCGTCCGGAGAACAATGTATTACTGCATGCAATTCCTTCAACAAATTTAACCCCAGCAAATTCTCCCCACAGTTTGTGGTAAGTAGAAATGGACACTGCTCTGAGAAGGGACCCAGTGTTATCGGTACCGGCAAAGAAACCGGACAAACTACAGGTGTGCCTGAAAACCCTACGGAAACGTTGGACTGCCCTGACAGGGGAAATTTTGGAACTCGCAAATGGTCAATAGAACATTTCTGTGCTCCCGTATCTACTAAAAATAGATGCTTCCTTTTTCCCACTGCCATCTCAACGTAGGGGCCTTTCTGATGAACGGGAATAGGCGTTGGTTCCAAATCCTGCTTCGGGCAATCCTAGCGAAACAGAATATCGTCAAAAGGAAGCTCTTCAGAGAGGTACACGGCAGAAGGGTGATCAAAAATGTTTCTATTATCCACATTCGAAACTTGCTTAACCTGTGAAGGAGGTTGCTGTGATTCTTGTGCAAACTGACCTCTGCCAGGGCCCCCTGCACATGGGCGACCTCTGGATCGTCTACCCATGTTCCCAAATGACCTTTGCTGCAAGGTCGGACATTGTGCGCGCCAGTGGCCTTCCTGTCGACAATAGGCACACTGTTTAATGGTTACCGGAGCCAGGGGCGTACTTCCCTGTGGAACGTACTGACCTCTAAATTGATTACCCCCTCTAGGGTTTCTAACAATCTGTTGTAATAGGACTTTTGTTTTCAGGTCACCCTTTTTTTTCTCAAGTTTTTCCTTTTCATTATTCACACGATTTTCATAGTACTAAGCCATGTGCAATACTTCTGATTGAGACTTCGCCTGCCAAGCGCTTTCGGAAGACATAATCTGTAACTGGATGTCAGGCAGCAATCCACATACAAATTTGTCGACAAACAGCCTTTTCCCTGACTCTGTGCCTAAGTCTTGTGCACTGAAATCTGAAAATACCTGCTCAAACTGATTGAAGAAATCGGTAGCACCCTCAGACTTTCCTTGGACACAGGCCGTAAGCTTGTCTCAAATGATTCTTTTTTCAGGAACTATAGTTTTTAATTTTACAATAATCCTATCAGGAAAAGTTAATATCACTTGAGGCGGTCGCTCGCCAGCTGGTCTTTCTCTGTCGAGCCTAACCATGTTATCCCATGTATCTCCTAACCCAGGTACATCATCTATAGTCCTAATCTGTTTCCACAAATCAACTGGCAGGAGTACGGGAAATAATAAATCAATATCACTTAAGGTGAATATCGATGATTGTAAGACCGACTCTATTTCTTTATAGAACCCGGTCGGATTCTTTCTTACATCGGGAATAGATTGCTTTATGGTGTTCACTTCCTGCCTTGAAAACGGGACGTGAACAAACTGTGATACGTAATGTGCAGGAATTTCCCCCGCGAGTATTCCTCATGCAGCATCGGCCGCAATCTCAACTTTTGGGAAAAATGTCGGAGGGACCTCTCTCATAGGCAACTGAGAAGTAGGTAGCTCCGAACGCTTACTAAGCAACAGAGCCAAATCAAGCGCTAAGGCAGTCGAAGTAGTATCAATCGAAAAGGCTCTCTTATAAACACTCAACAATTCTGCGGGACAACACATCTTTCTTTTTACACACTCATTCTGCAGGTATTCTACCATAACCTGTATCACTTTCTTTTGCATTTCTAACGTATACTGACTATATGTGTCATATACTTCATCTGGAGTTATCAACATATCCGAAATCCATCTTATCGCATCCTTTGTACAAATTTGAGCTTCCTCACCTTTTAATTCACGGCGAGACGAAAACCGTTTCTGTAAGAACATAATACCTAAACTATCACCATCTGCTTCCTCATTTTGTAACCCTTCCAACTCCTTCCTATACACAAAAATCTTCTCGACATGCTCATATACTTTCTCCGCAGTATCTCTGGACAACGCTAAGGCGTTCAAATCCCGTAACCCTTGTGGGAGATCTACATCGTTTAATCTATTCCACATTATACTCAAATGAATCCCTAATCCTTCAATAAAGACATTTTTCTCAGGAATACCTTTTAAATTTTCGAGTGTGGAAAAAACATCAGCTTGTTCACCCTTCTCCATGCAATGTTTAGCCCAAGCAATCAATTCATTCTTTTTATCTGGGGACACAGTATTACGAGTCACAACCCTTGATCCAGCTCCCTGGTCTACTACAAGCGATGCAGAATCACTTGGAAGAGGAAGAGTAGGCACATTCTGAATATCAACAGGTGGAGACAAGGGGGCAGGCAAAGGAGCGACGGCTGGAAGTACAACAGGAAAAACAACAGGGAGGACCGGAGGAACTATAGGAGGAGGAATAACAACGGGAAGGGGCAAAGCGCCAGGAGGAGGGACGTACGGGGTGGCGCGGTGGCATCGGGCCTTCGTTCACTTGTCATATGTCGACGCATATGTTTCTCTCTACTCTTTTGTTGCTGCAAAGCTTCTGTTTTCCAACTGTGTAATGCGTCAAATGCTGCAGGTCTAGCCTTTTTCTTTACCAATACAGACTCTAGATATTCTATACGAGGGATTTCAAAGCTACCATTGCTTGGCCACCGAAGATTAGAGTTATGTCTGGTCTGTCTGTGCCAAATGTCATAAAATGCTATACTACCAAAGCCTTTCCTGTGGTGCGGGATGGCTATCTTCCAAAGATTGTCTGTCGCTGCGGAATAATGCCGTAAAGCAGGCAGACAATTTCCCAGGCATATCAAAGTTCTGGTGTTACCTGGTCAAATAATTGTGCTCGCGAGTACAATGCGCCAAATTCAAATTGTCAGGGTTAAATGAAGAATCGGGTTACGATTCACCGGACCAAAGGACTGGGAGGCCTGATCGGGTTACTAAGGACAATGCTAAGGACCCAAGTGTCTGGTGATTTCGGCAAATTTACCCACTTCGATATATGGACCCTCGTCAAGACGTTGTCTCGGGCTACAGCTCACCGTTCAGAGATCAGATCGTGCTGTTCTGTCAAGGAATTCACTTCTTGTCCAGAGGGGCCGTTTCTGTTGGCACCGTCCGATCCCGGTCCGATAGCTGAGCCAACCTTCAGCGAGACTAAGTCAATCTTGAGGGTCCCTAGTCGGGCGCCATCTGTGGAATCAGAAAATACAATATTAAGGCTTTTACACCATGCAAAGAGAAATACACCGACACGGGCTTGTAAAGATTCCCAGAATCTTTATTGCAATTCTGTACAGTTTACAAAACAAAGTACACAAATAGCTATTTGGCCGTCAGTATATCACAGAGACCACCAGCAGGGTTCAATGTGAGCAGTGAACAGGATTTGCTAGCTGGACATCAGCGTATTTATACAGTTTCGTTATAACGATGTCCAGCCTCTTACAAGTTAATCATGTACTGGGCTAGGGTCGCGCCAGGTTCGTTCCTAATTTACATATCTCATGCATGCGGTTTACTTTTTAATACATTTGCTAACAAACACTATTATTCTCTAGGTTTAACTTTACACTCTTTACACATTGCTTTAATACAGATCATACTGATGTTTAACATATCGTGTTTTAGATAACGTTATTGTTCTTGTATACTTGTAGGTTAACATCGCCGATTCATATAATCCCCTGATCCCGAGGTCAACAAAGGACAAGGTCTATATGATCCTAGCATGTAGCCTGAAGGCAGGTTGGACATTAACTCTCCTACAGAGGTTGAAGAGGTTAAAGCAAGAACAAGAGAACACAAGACGGCCATTTTAGGCCACAGGGTGACTTTGTACGATAAACTAAAATGGCGGCTTTTACCTAAAATGGAGGCCTGATTCACTTAAGGTCACAACCTTGCAATACGGATTTCCTCGCAAAGCGACTGGGCATAGGCCAACATATACAATGAGGACGAAACAATATTATATCAGTTCTAACAATGCTACTCCCACTGCTTTGTTCGGTACGACTGAAGCAAAAACAGTCACCGGTCTTTCACGAATACTAAATCTGGCTTTTCAGCTACCAAGTCCGAAAGCAACATCTCCTAGGAAACTTAAGGCATCAGGGCCAAGCAAAGAGTCCGGTAAAGAGAATCAAGCTGTGCTTAAAACCCATCAAAACAAACCCCAGCAACTAGGCGAACAAATTGAGACCCAAGTATTCATCGATCTAAGCAACTCTCCTCAGACAACAGCTGAATTGCGGGCGTCAAGTATCCTTATGGACCTAACACAACATTTAGACGAAGATAATTCCCCCCTGATTGAGACAAAACAAAGCAGCCCAAAATCAGCCTTAAATTCAAATCAGGAAAACCAGCAAGAATTGAATCCCGCATCCAGCAGTATTAAGTCCCGAGGCTACAGTGGATCTAGTGCCAAGAGAAAATCAAGCATTGTGTCAGACAAAGCTGAAGTGCAAAAGCGCCGAAATCCAGAAGTCTCAGAAAAAGAAATGCAGAATAGACTATCGACAAGTACACAACAAGGAGAAGGCAAAAAAAAACAAAGAACAAGGCGACTCTTCCCGAAGCAATTCACACAGTGCTCAACAAGGCACCAGAATTTGCAAGTTGGAACAAACCTCAATAAATCTGGATACATGATCTTGAACAGGAAAACGGTGCTACAAATCTTGAGCAAAACCAAATCGCTAAGAGCACTAACCACGGGTGACTTCCGGATAATAGAACCCTACCACAGAGAACAGAAGGCAAATGCATTTTTGCATATAAAAGCAAGGGCGCTGCAAACAGGAATGGAAGAGGCATATAAAGAACTTAGTAAAACTGGCCTTCTACCAACCGAATTGAAATGCCCTCTACATGAACCCGTGAAAAGCAAGATGGAGGACGTGCGACCGCAAAAATCAACCAGCGAAAGAATTAAAGCTAGATTGCACAGAGACCATCAGGCGGAGCATGTATCATTTATAAATCCAAAGGCTTTGAGGAAAACTCATGTCGTTTCTACACCCTACAGGTCGCGTCAAATTGAAAACAAACGGCAAGCTAGATTAGATATTACACCGACAAGACTGACCTCCAAGGAAGAATTTCGCCGTAAAGACTCATCTCCAACTCGCGACTCAACACGCTATCCGAAAGGCCCATGGGAATGGCTAAAGTCCGCAGTGAACGGGAAGTCTAGCAGATAGCAACCAGGTTGGGCTAATACCACACTAGCGCAAGACACATCGGAGCTCCGCACGATTTCCATGGCCTCATGGAACACCAGAGGCCATGTCCACCTAACAAGCAGCAACAACCAGACCCTAGTGGGTTTTGATATTATATGCCTCCAGGAAACTTGGCTGACTGAGAAACCTTTCCTGGATGGCTATGAGATTGAACTCTCACCCGCCAAACGAGGTCTATTTGGGCGTCCATCATCCGGCCTACTGCTCGCAGTGAAAATCGGATCAGGCATTAAGATCCGTGAAAAGCTATCAGAGAGCTATGGAACATTGGCAGTCCTTACGTCATGGTCGTTTGAGGATCCAAGTCCAAAAAAAACAATACCATTGATCTGGTGATACTAAACTTGTATTGGAATCCATAACAAACTTCAATCGCAACTTTTTGTAATGAAGTGACAGAAGCGATAGACAACATCAAAATCGACTCAAACACAGACCACGTAATCATCTGCGGGGATCTAAATGCAATTTGTGCACAAGAAAACGCCAATTGATCCACAAACAAACCCACATTGTCGTGAGAAGAGAGAGGAAAAGCTTGGATGATCTCCATGAATTCAAGAAACTTTCACAATCTGGCCTGGTTAAAATCTTGGGAATCTTGGGAATACATCCTACCTACGTGGGAACGGGAAAATTCAAGGGCCACAATTGACTATATTTTTGCATCTGAAAATCTACTGCCTCTGATTAACTCATTCAAAGTCATACGGACAAAAGAAAGCGATCACAACTTGCTCGCAATAACTTGGTCATCACTACATCATAAGAGCAAGCTTTCGCTTCCTGCATTAGAAGCCAACACTCAACAAGCAACAGCAACAAACATCAAGACTATTACTGATAACTATGGCAAAACAATAACAGTAAATCCAAAGGAGTGTGAAAGACCAGACTACCTCCCCTTTCTACTACAGTTTAGGTCTAATTCCAAGAACAGCAAAGGCCCCAGTCGAAAGATTCTCAAGATACTAAGCACCAAGAAATCTAGTGACTTTTGGGCCCTGATTAAGTCGGCAACAACCAGACAGGAAAGCGAACTGGTAAACTCTGTTACGGAGGAAAATTGGATACATTTCTTCAAAACCATGTTCGCTCCTCCAAAGGACCAGCTCGAAAGCAAACTAGAAAAGTCCAGTGACAGATGGACCATTCTTTCAGACGAAGAAGACATTATCAACATCATCAAACACCTGAAATCTTCAAGAGCCCCGGATCCGGACGGCCTGAGCAACATCGACCTTAAGCAACACCCGGAAGCCTGGGCCAGATTCATAAGCATCATATTCCAGCATTGTGAACTACTTAGAAGCATTCCAACATCTTGGAATCATTCGATAATTGTCCCGCTATTCAAACGCGGCAACAGGGAAGAACCACAGAATTACAGGCCAATAGCTCTGTTATACATTATTGGCAAAATATTTGCAACTCTTCTGTTAAAAAAGTTCCAAACCTGGGCGAAGACATCTTCAGCACACGACCCTTTTCAGATGGGTTTTCTCAAAAACGGCAGAACCTTGGTAAACATCTTGATGCTAAACCTAATTAAAGCCAAGGTAAAGCAGGGCTCTCCACCGGTGTTCCTGGCCTTCATAGACCTCTCGCAGGCTTTTGATAGAGTGGATAGTAGTCCGCTTTGGTCCAAACTCCACAAATGGAAATGCCCAACCGAAATACTACATCCAATCATAGCGCTACACACAGCCAACAAACTCCGAGTCAGACTCAATAAACAAGGAACGCTACCTGAAGAGATTCCAGCAGAGAGGGGGGTGAAGCAAGGGTGTCCCTTAGCACCGGCACTCTTTATTAGCTTCCTCTGCGACTTCAAGGACACTGAAACTGCAGTTCGAGCCTTTCCACCGAAAATAGGCAATACCAACATATCTCGCCTTCTCTATGCAGATGATCTATTTTTGTTAGACCAAACTGAAATTGGATTACAGCGCCAACTGACCAACTTGGCAAAAAACATAAAAACAAACAACCTGGAAATTAACAAATCTAAAACAAAAATCATGATTCTGGCGAAAACCCATTCCTTTAAGAGCGGCTACAAAGGATAGCCAAGATTGAAACTGTCGAATGCTAGTAATACCTGGGCATAATGATAGACAGTTCAGCACAGGAAACACGTATGCAATCTACTTTTTGGGGCAAAACTAGGAACTTAGCAGCCCAGATGAGATCCATCGATAGGAGATACGGCAAATTCTCACTGGAGCCTGTAATTCAATTCTACAGAGGCAAAGTTGTCCCGGCGCTAATTTATGGAATGGGTGCGACCCTGTCAATGCCGACTTCAATCTGGCCTAAACTCAAAGGCCTGCTATGGCTCTCAGTTTTGGGCTTGCAAACATCAGGCGTGACATGGGCCTTCAGTCTTCACTGGCATCAGTCGAACAGAATTCGATGCAAATCTATAGGAAAATCATCCTTACGGACACTCTTCCAATATATAAACTGATAGCCGCAGAACTTTCAACCGGCAGTATTAACATCCTAAAAAAATGGTCGCTAAAGCAAAAAACAAAATTGGAAGAAATAGCTTGCACCGAAGAGGAACTGGTCGGAAATCCTCAAAGAATAAAAAGAAAAATGGACCTCATAGACTGGATCGGCACAGTTGACAAGGCTCAATCAAACAAATTGACCACACACCTGCCACCAACTTTCAACCAGCTAAAGGTTCCTTTGCCATATTGTTTAAAATTTCCAGACAAAAAACTAATGAAGACCTTTTTGAGAGCCCGCTTGAACTTAATACCCACACGCAAAATCCTCTGCATCAGACTCCAGTTGGCGTCCACAGTATGCAGATTGTGTGGATCAGCAGAGGAACCTGAAAATCGAAGCATTTGTTGCTGCACTGTAAGGCGCTCAGTCACGAAAGAAGCGCCTATCTTTCACCTCTTGGGATGTCAGTTTCAGTTCTGGACGAAGAGGTGTGGTGGAACAGATTCATGTCGGGAGAAAAGACAAATTGGACTATCGCGACAACAAAGCTTCTGACAATCATTTTTTGACAAAATTAAAGCACATGAAACAGAGATGTGAAAGCTGGAAAGAACAGAAACTACTTACACCAAGTCATCGTTTACGTAATTTTTAGAAATCTTCAGAAATTCACAGGAATCAACTCGTCTTTGTAAAAATCACAAGTTGATTATACCCAATAAAAAAAATAAAAAAAATAATGAACTTACTGTAGCATCACTGTATTAAAAGAATTCACCCGATCTCCAATTTGGGGAAATTAAAATGGCACTTCAAACTGCCTGTTCAGCAAGATGACACTCCCCTGCCAGCCTACTCAAAAGGAAAGGAAACCCCTCTGACGTCAGGTGACCATAGAATGCAGACCTCCAATCAGGAAGAGACTGGGGCCCCTAGTAAATCCTGGGGTGATCCCTCAGATGGAGATCTGTTGAGCAGTCGATTTTTCACAAGCCGGAGTAAACTGGTGCATCCCTCGTTCCATGGGGAACCTGACGGAAAATCACCCCAACCACATCTTTACAGAATCGCAATGAATCGTGGTCTTAAATTCCGACACGGAAGGCACAAACAACAACCTTCCTTAACCGACAAAATGATTCACTACTGGAATAGGTTTCAACAACTGCGCAGCCATCAAAACCTAAAGTTGACGCACATCCTCACGATTGTAACCCTTCAGAGAGCCCAGAGAACTACCTAGGCGCTTGCGTGAACCCCGATTCGCAGCTACTCAATCATCCAATGGATTTGGACAGACAAATCCCAAAACAGTATAAAACTAATAAGATCTCACAAGGGGCCCCTCCCAGGGATGATAATGAGCGAGGAAGTCTCTCAGCCGGATCACAAGACCATAATAGGTGACAGGGGGATACATAACAGACACCAGGGCTCCCATCTTAACAAGAGTGTTTTTTCTAAAAATGCTGAGGACAACTCATCCCTGGCAGCCCGCATTACAAAAGAAATTGCACAACTGGCTCAACGCCTACATACAAATAAAACCTCTAGGATGAGCAAGCGTCTCAATAGAGACCTTAGAGAAGACCCCAAAGGGGTGAATCAAATACCCGCAAATAAATTTGAACTTCTGGAAAGCGTGACTACAAACACACCAGCCAGTACTCCAAAAGACAAGTCAGAGCACAGAGAGCCCCAGCCTGTCTGGGCCACCAATCTCCAGACCTCTAGCCTCCCAGCAGTTGCCATAACTCTAGCTCCCTACCTAAAATTATATGAGAATCTGAATGAAAACTACAAGGACCAAACAACTCTAATAGCACTGATGAACTCAAAGTTCATTCATATGGAATCCTTTATAGAATCTGTCAGGGAGAAAAAAGGTAGTGAAAAAGTGGAGGGAGTCATCCTAAAATCATTGATCGATCTGTTACAAGACGCCATAAAAGACAAGCGTATTTTTCTAGAAGGGGTCAGAGAAATTGGCTCCTGGTCTAAATCTCAAATGATTCCACAGGAAGACCTACATACCACTGTAAATGAGGAGGCATATGGGGTCGAAGAAGTCAGTAGCACATCTCCAGTATTAACTACAGTGCCAAGAGAAATGCCGGGGGCTGCGATGTTATTGGCCGTGAGAGTATCACACATGAAGCGGATTCCGATAAAAGCCAACCTGCAAGACGTCAATTGAAGGCAACTACGATCCTAGCAGCCAAAACAGCAACAGTCCAATTCCACAATGACTGTGAAAAGACTGGTAATGTGGAGAAGGTTAAAACCAGGGAAAACAGTGAACTTCATGATCTGAACAATTCTAACAGAAATCCTTTCTCCGTTTTTGACCAAGCTAGAAGGACACAGGACCACCATAAGTGAACCAGGGAAACAGCCTAAGAAATCAAAAAAAATGAACAAAATCAATGCATGCGAAGCCCTGTGGGGCACGAAGTTTCTTGAGAAACCTGAAAGTACTGGCAACAGAAAATCCATCTAGAACTGACACAAGAAGAGAAAAGACAGGTCTATCTGGGCAGAAAGGGACCAATCTGCAGCTTCAGACACCCCCTAAGGAATCATCAACTACTATTCAGCAAGATGAATTTGAAGACACTGTGGTGGATCGAATGGATCTGCCAGTTTACCAAGCTGATGAAGTCTCCAAAAAGTGGGGGTCACGAGGGTAGTCCAGGTTATAGCTTCTCAAGAGACACTGGAATGGAGTCTTCCCACCTCCATGGAGCCTAACCTCCTCTCAACCCTTGTCAACCTGTCAGAAAAAAGATCAAAACTAAGGTCCTGCAAAGTCTCTGACACATGTCCCCAGAACCAGGTATAATAAGTGAATTACTCTCAAAGTCACACTTGGATTGTTTCTCTGTTCATCCAAAGAAGACCTTGTGGGACAGACCTACCAAAGACAAGTGGATCTCAGGAGATCAAATGCAGTGATGTGAATGGAGCTGACTTTGAGTGGGATCCAAGATAAACAATTACCCTGGAGAGAGTATTAAGAGCAGCTGATGCTCTATTAAACAGATCCAATATAATGACTCTACTACACCACATACCAAAGCTAAGGGTGGTCAACAAAGATGACATCAGGATTGTCGACTTCCCGAATGAAAGAGTGAATGATGAAGTAAATCTTCTCAAGACCACTGCCTCTCTGACCTTGTTAATGCCCGATGCAAATGATGAACTTCAAACCTTGGGTTTTGAACTGAAAAGAAGAGAAAATATAAGAGAATGGTCAATAGAGAAGATCGAAACGACTGTCACAAAATCAAAGGAATATAAGGGAGTCTTTTCTGCTGGGGGCTGTCAGAAACCTGACAGGAACAGAGAAATAGAAAATTCACCTGCACTGGTGCAGCATAAAGAAATACTTACCTTAAACCAGCTCAAGATCACTGTACGAGGGTGGGAGATGGAGGACAAACTTATGAGAGTGACCTACGACCGAACTACAACCACACCATCACAAGACCAGCAATCCTGGAACTGGATGGCAGGGGCACTAGCTGCAAAACATCATAATTAGAGCCAGAAAAAGGGAAGGCCGGGAAACCTGGGAATCGTGAGTTGGAACACTCAAGGGGCCTCATTAGGAGTTTGGAGGTAACCATGGCGCTATTAGCGCCATGGCTTCCTCCAAATCCTTACTGACTCCGCCCTGGTGAATGGAGCTATTACCGCCCCTTTCCAAGGTTGGCAGGGGAGGTAATTCCCCATTCACCAAGGCACTAATAACGGTACTGCAAATTGCGGTACCGTTATTAGCTCCAAAGTCCCAGGCGTTAAGGGAGGACCCGCAAAGGGAACTCGTAGTAGAGCGTTAAGGGATTACTGGCACCGGTGCCCTTACCGGTGCAGGTAATCCCTTAACGCCCACCTCGTAATGATGCCCAAGGTCAAACGCACTTGTTTAACAAGATGGACCCGGTAATATCCAAATTAGCCATAATCTGCATCCAGGAATCCTGGCAGAGAGATACCCCGAACTTTGTAGGCTACTCAGCACATTTGAACCCCGCGAAAGAGGCAAAACTGGACGATCCTCTTCCGGCCTTCTAGTATTAATTAGAAATGGACAGAGCCTGAGGGCCCAACAGACCATCTTTCCAAACCCGTACATACAGATCTTGCTTATCCGCCTGAGAGAACAAGGGAAGAATCACAATGACCTCCTGCTCTTATTTAACCTGTTTTGGAATCCGGGTGTCCAGGAGGGAGCAACATTCATGGATCTAGTGACAGATTGGATCGATAAAATGTACTCGGCTCAGACGAACATCCAGCTTGTGGTTTGTGGTGACCTGAATTCAGATTGCCTCCATGGAGGACCGGGGGGTAGTAGGAGGTACAACAGGAGAAAACATCCCAAAGAGATGGTGTGGTCGTGAATGGCTGGAATAGATGGAGTCTAGAGGGGTGCATTTGCTAAATGGAAACATCAACTGAGATATTCCCAACTGCAGCCACCTGGACAAATGGAACCAGGAAAGCAACGCTGGATTATTTTTTCGTAGCAGAAAATCTCCTACCACACATAAATTCCCTAACAGTATACCCAGTACCGCATAGAGAGCATGATCCAATAATTATGATGGTCTCAGAAATGGTGCAAGAAAACACCCATAGATGGAAAGAATGGGTGGAAATAGAACGAGGAAAAATAAGACATTGTCCATTACCCAAAGATATTCCTAAACAACAAAAGATCTACTTGCATAGCAAAAGCGTGAAATAGAACATGTTGAATACGACAAAGTCTTGATAGCTTTCACAGAATTTAGACAAAAAAATCTAAAGCCATTTCATAAACCGAGACACGTTTATGACAAAGAGGTCGTAACACAAAAAAAACTCCTCAGAAAGGATCTTCTACAGCTGAAAACCGCAGCACTGTTTAACAAAAAGGAACTACTGTGTAAAAGGAGGCAAAAGTATAAGAACTGGATTAAGCAACACAAAGCTTGGATCCTTCAAAGTGACAGAGAAACAATGCTAAAGGGACTTAATAACCACAACAGTAAGACCTTCTGGCAGCTCTTGAATGAAAGGGGGAGAACTGTCTGCCCACACCTATTAAACCCCATACCACAAGAAGTAGGGGTAAAGCAGCGTGGGAACCTGTTTGAAGCCAAAAATCCCCCAAATATATATCCAGAAAATTCAGCAGCCCAGAGATGGAGTATTGAATTTGAGAGGAAGGAAATTCTAATGTTAATTAAAAAAAAAGCAAGCCAGGCATGACCACCAGGTCCATATGGCATTTCCAACGCCATACTGAAAGCAGCCCCGGAAACCAAATCCTCTTCAGTAGAATAATTCAAAAGGGAAAAATCCCCAAATCTTGGAAGGCTGCAATGGCGGTCCCGATATTCAAAAAGGGGGACCGTATGATACCAACAAACTAAAGGCCTATTGCCCTCCTCAATGTTTTGGGAAAAATCTTTGCGATGATCCTCTTAAGGTGGCTGAATGAGTGGATATTGGTGACAAAGAGCTTTGATAGTAGACAGGGTGGTTTCGTCAAGGAGGTGGATGCAGCCTAAACCTACTGCTACTCAGCCTTCTCAAACTCCGAGCTTCAAAGAACAAAGGGTATATCTATATGGCTTGCATAGACATAGAACAAGCATTCGACGGTATAGATCTTGACCTACTGTGGCAGAAGTTAAAATCAAAAGGATGCCTGAATGACTTGTTATCAGCCATCAAAGATTTATACTCAGGGACCAACATGCAGCAGTGGAGCCTGACCAGGAAAATAGACACCTCAAACGGATTGAAACAAGGATGTCCCCTTACCCCCATCCTTTTTAACTTCTTTGTTGAAGATCTGAAAATAGACCTGGTAGACAAAACAACATATCCACTCAAGATTAACAAAGCTGATGTAGGCTGGTTATTGTACGCAGACAATCTGGTCCTTTTGGATCAGACTAAGATTGGCCTGCAGAGAAAATGTAACACCTTATAGAACTATGTGAATGAAAACAGCCTAAAGATAAACACTTCAAAGTCAAAAATAATGGTTGTTGGTGCTGGGAAAGGAAGTAAGAAGAGAAAAGAAGGCTGGCTACTAAATGGGAAACGCCTGGCTTCATCAAACGAGATAAAATACCTCGGGACAACGCTAAGTGTCGCTATAGGATAAAATGCATGGATTGATTGCCTGAAGAGGAAAGCAAAACATCCAACCTCCCAGGGCAGGGCAATTGGTCGAAGGTTTGGGAAATGTTCCCTCCAACCAATCTCAACCTTCTATAATCAAAAGGTGACACCAGTGCTCAATTATGGGGCAGAGGCCTGTCTCAGCCTTTGTTGAGCAACGTGGGATTATCTGGAAGGTTTCTTCTTGAAACTAATACTACATTTACCAAAAGCTATCCCGATGGCAGTCATTTGAGTCAAATTAGTCCTATCATAATTATATGTTAAAGTAGCGTGGAAAGCACTGTTGCTTTTCAGGAAAGCAAACATGACAAATAGTCCCCCTCAATTTGAAGATCAAAGATTTAGGCATGAATGACTGGGCACTAAATCAGTGGAGGAACCAGTGTATAACAATGCTATACAAACTAGGGATTTCAACTGAAACTCTATGTAAAAAGCTGACATATGTAAAAAGGATTCTATGGGCGGATGACTGGCGTGAAAAGGAAGTGAAAAAAATCTAATTCTGCCACTCACACCCTATAAAAAAAAAAACTATGGTCAATTAAATATCATCCCATGCTCCCAGAAAAAATGTCCTAATAACAAGCCGCAAGATCTGTTCCTAAGATTTAGGCTGAATGGCCTCCATAACAAATCCACTTTAAGGAGATACGGATGAGAACAAGTAAACGACAAGTGCCACCTCTTTGGCTCTCAAAACTCTGAAACATCTGACACTATTTTGACCAAACCTGACAGATTTAAGATCAATCCATCTTTACGATCAAATGGTTGGAAAGGCTGGTCTGGAAGCGGAGAAGTGGTGGGAGTTTTTTTTTTTTTATTGGGGCTAAGACCAAAGAACCACACTTGCCCTGGTAACATTTCTTGAAGTAACTTTTAAAAAACTGAAGGAGAGTGGTAGTGAAAATTGGACACAATGAAAGGAAGTACATGTAATGTGGAAAGTTTTCTTTTCCTTTTTCTTTTTTCTCTGTAAATGGAATTGGATGAATATTGAGGACAGTGACAAGTTTGTAATAAACTAAACAGTAAATTTAAAAAAGAAAACAAACACAATTAAAATTTGTAAAATGTCTATGACAGAGTTTGTTCTTTACCCAATCTCAAGATGTGCTAATGTCTTGTAACTCATAAGATGTGTTCATTGTTGGTGGAGTTAGTCTAAAAGCCTGACAATTAGTTAAGTGAGTATGTTTCTCCCTAACCTTCCTCTGTATTTGTGGCATCTGTTTCTGATGTTTCCAAACTCCCATGCTGTTGAGACTTCTGAGGGTTGAAATGCAGCAATGTATCGGGGTCATTCGTTAAGGTAGTAAAGCTGTCCACATTTCCAGCTGACAGGTCATCAGATTCATTGCATGAAACAGGATCATTCAATGCTTTCATGATAGAAGCATGGAGTGAATTTTCACTGATGAAGACCTACTGTTGCAAATTTGTCTGACCGTCTACAAAAGAGCCCCAATAATTAGGAGGACCTTTGCATGTGTTATCTTTGATAGTGTATTAATGTTCAGCCTCTGGATGCTGATGTGACACAGGGTGGTGCAGGAGTACAAAGCTTAAAAGAATAATTATAGAAATGTTTAGGAGTGTCTATAAAGGTAGAAGTGGATATTGTCATCCATATCTTCGAAGGATTTTGTAATAAATTGAGCATGTAATTCAGGATATGCCAAAACATGTTAAAAATAAGGGATCCGTTGAGCATCTCTCTGCAGACTGAGATAGGCCTCCAAAATAGAGGCTTCATTAGAAGTAATGGATGGTTCCTCATTAAATAAAGAGAATATATGAGAAGAGGCAGACAGTTCATGTTTTAAAACTCTTTCCGGTCTTTGTTCAATGTATTCCCAGGAGGATTCTTCCCATTTGAAAGGGTCATAAACTTTTTTAAATAGGATGTAATCGTATTCCTTTGGGCCCCAATTTCCTTTGCAGTCTTTTCTACAGTCATGGAATTAAAAGGAGAAATCATATCAAGATCACTCTATCCAGTTGCCAGCTCTTAATTCTTATCTCTGACTAGATCTTTAGAATGATTGCTGTTTAAGTTATATCATCAAGAATAAAAATAAATAAATAAATAAAATAAAAAAAATAAAAGGTGGACACCCTCGTTGAAATAAAATAAAAAAGGCTAAAAGACAGTTAGAAAAAAAGGCATGCTACACACGTTCAGAAATCAAATATTTGAGAAGTGTCCACTCACTACAAGACAAAGCACTAACAAAGACACCAAAGTCCAAAGTGCAAAAAAGCCATTCACACACTTCGATGTACTGCATAGATTTCCAGACGGATGCACCACTTTGCTACCAACTATGCGCAGGGCTTTCTTCTGCCTTGCTGATAATGTGCTCACAACTGATTGTGGCAAGTCCAGCAGCGTCACCACATACCAGAGACAGGCGAATAAACTGCTGAGCTACTTCGACACCACTTTGATTCCCACAAAGTGATTGAGCAAGTTCAGTTGAGCCGAAGCATGAACTTGTTACCTATTGGTGGAAGAGGCACACAGACTTTTGTAATTATTGTGGATCATAAAATATGTCCGCCCACTGTTCCTGATCATGCAAGTAATTAATGTTATTGTACAAATTCGATGGGGTCACCAGGCCTGGCGGCTTGAAGACCAGCATAGGAATACAGTAGAATGGCACTAGCAAACTAGGAGCTAATGGAAACCCCTCCCTAAAGTGCTGATATGGCAATCCAACAAAGAACCACAAACATAAAACAGAAGGCTGCAAGCTATCCCAAAGAGGAAAAAACAGAAAGAATCTGACTAGGCGAATTCAAGGCAAATGAGCAAGAAAAACAGACACTAAAGAAAGAACAACAATCTAGGAAGAATCAAAAGACCAGCCAGGAGAGGATCAGAGCAAAGAAGTAACAAAGTTTGTTTGTTTGTTTGTTTCATTATTTATAATGGGCAACTATACCCAAGGGTATCAGGGCGCAGCAGTTAAAAGAATATGCGAAGCTTAGTTACAGGTATAGCGGTACACATTGACAGTAAGGAGTATATACAAAGTGGTAGGGAGGGCAAACAATGTAAGCAGTAACAACATAATTACAAGCGTGGGCACACATGTTACACGGTGTGCGGAAGGCATGAAAGAAGCCATAGCATTAGATATCTGAATGGTCATTCAGTTTCAACCATGATGTTACCTTAGCGCGGAAGTGCAAATAAGGCATGTCTATTCTCAGGATAGGAGGCAGGGAGTTCCATAGTTTCGCTGCTTTTACCATGAAGCTGTTGCCTCCTATAGTAGCAAGTTTGAAATGTGGGATGGAAAGGCAGTCTTTGTATGCAGTTCTGAGGGGTCTCGAGGAGGCTTGTCTGTGGAATCTGTTGATCAGGTAGATCGGGGCAGCATTGTTGAGAGATTTATAGGTAAGTGAAGCCGTTTTTAGGAGTATTTTGTTTCTAGTTGATAGCCAGTTGTTCTGTTGGCTGAGTCTTGAAATGTGTTCTCTTCTAGGGATGCCTAGGGCTGCTCTCAGGGCATTGTTTTGAAGGGTTTGTAACTTGTTGGTAGTAGCCTTGGAGGTTCCCAGGTAAAGGGCGTTACAGTAGTCAAGGCGGGAGAGTATAAGGGCTCTGGTGAGTGTGACGCAGCTAGTGTCTGAAAGGAATGGTTTAGCTGAACGGATCAATTTGCATGTGTATGCCGATGATGATGCCAGGGAACTCAGTTGTCTTTTGAAGGAAAGGTTGGAATCTAAGTAGAATCCCAGAGTTTTGATCTCCTGTCCAACTTTGATATTGTTCCCATCTATCATGAAGGAGATGTAGGCTGGGCTAAGTTTCTTTAGGCTAGACATGGTACCCAAGATGATAAGCTCCGTTTTCTCATCATTCAGGCATAGTCCATGAGTGGCCATCCATGCCTGGATGATGGTGCACACCCTATTTAGCAAGGCCAAATCCTTTTCATAATCTCCTAAAAGCGGAAGGAGGATCTGGGTATCATCTGCGTAGTTTGTGTAGGTGATACCGAGATGATCCAAATCATCGAAAAGGGGCTTGGTAAATATGTTGTAAAGTGTCGGGGAGACACAAGAGCCCTGTGGAACACCGCAGGTAATGGGTATCGGGTCTGCTGCTACAGCGGGAGAGAAGACCCTCATAGTTCTTCCGTTAAGAAAAGAGGTAAAACAGCCATTCTCCATGTGATGGCCTCGGAGGAGAAGTGTGCTGCTGTATGGAGGTGTGAGCATAGGACAGAGTGGTCAACCAGGTCGAAAGCTGCAGATAGGTCGAGGAGGAGGAGTAGGGCAACTTGCCCTTTATCCCAAGGTGTTTATTTGAGCTTTCAAATCAATAAGTGCAGTTTCAGTCTTGTGTTGCGGGCGGAACCCTGATTGTCTGGATCCTAAGAGGTGGTGTTCTTCCAAGTGCTTCTGTATTTGTACATAAGCGACCTTGTCTAGGATTTTTAGTAAGAAAGGAACGGTCGTTATAGGTCGGTAATGTGTAGGTGTGGCTGGATCAAAGGTAGTTTTTTTTTAATAAAGGCAGTACCCAGGATTGTTTTAGATTTGTGGGGATGGAGCCGGTGGTAAAGGAAGCATTGATTAGTTTAGTGATGAAAGGTGACAGATCACGAGCGGCATCTTTGATAAGTTGAGCTGGGCACAGATCTCCCTGGCAGTTGGAAGGTTTCAGAGACAGGATGATTTTTTCCACTTCAAGAGTGTTGACTTTAGAGAACTTGAAGCGGGAGGGATCTATGATCGTGTTCTTATCTGGACTTTTCGATGGAAGCATGTCTTTTAGGGGCGCTTTTTTACTGGAAATTTTATTTTGAAGGGTCTTGATCTTATTGTCCAGGGCGTTTTGAATTTCTGAACACCAATTTTTATCTTTAGTGAAGGTATCAGGGGGTAGTATAGGTTTTTTGACTTCTTTAAGAATAGAGAAGAGTTCTTTTATGTTGGATTTAGCTAAGGATATGCGGGAGTCAAAGAAGGTTCGTTTGGCCATGTAGATTTCTTTTTTATAGAGTGCGGCTATTTTGGATAGTTTGAGTTTATTTTCAGCTAAGGGAGATTTTTTCCAGGTAGCTTCGCAGTTTCTCTTTTGTTGCCTTAAGTTTTTGAGGAATGGTGTGTACCATTTGTTGAGGTGTGTTTTCGGTTTACCCGGTCTGAGTTTGAGTGGGGCGATGAGGTCCAATGCTGTGGCCATAGCCTTTTTATATTCTTCAACTAGGATCTCTGGATCCAAGTTGTCTGAGAGTGTGTCGAGTTTGGGGAGTAAATTCGGGATGAGTCTTTCTAGTGTAATGTTCTTCTTGTTTTCTGGTAAGAGTAGGGGGGCCATTGAGATGGGCTGAGGTGTGGGTCTGTCGATGGATAACCAGAACGAAACTAGGGGATGGTCAGTCCAGATTAGAGGTGAGATATTGGTGATGTTCGCTAGGCAATTGTGGTCGGCCACCCAATCAGGTATTCTGCCCTTTGAGTGGGTGGGTACCATGCTTCTTTGCGCAAAGCCTAGTTCAGCAAGAGTGGTGACAATGGTACTAGCTGCTGGGTCTGCAGGGTCGTTATATCCTATGTTAAAGTCTCCCAAGGTGAGGATTTGAGACAAGCTTTTGAGATTGCTGGCTAGAATGGCGTTAAGGTCTTCATTGAAGGTGCCGATGGGGCCTGGCGGGCGGTAGATCAGATGGATAGTAAGGGTTTGGGTATTGGTGAGTGGGACTTTGGCTGACAGAATTTCACAGGATCGGACGTTGGCGGGAGTTACTAATCTCATGGATAGACTACATTTGTGTATAATGGTGACACCCCCTCCTCTGGAGTTGGGGCGATCTTGCCTCAGGATAGAGTAGTTGTCTGGGACTGCTAGCATGAGCATGGGGCCTGCTGCAGGGTGTAGCCAAGTCTCGGTAATGGCAAGGAAGTCAAGATTGTCTTTGAGGATCAAGTCTGCAATTTCTATGGCATGCGCTATTAAGGATCTGGCGTTGATCAGGGCTCCCTTGATTTTAGGGCTAGCTGTGTTTTTGATGGTATTTGCATTTTTAGTGGAGGTTGTGTGACGTTTATCTTGAGTTAGATCAAGAATGCTCTGACTGGGGGCGGTTGTGCAAGGGTCTAGAGGTGATGTTGTAGGGTAGATTTGTAAGCAATATTCAATCAACACTACAGCTAAGTCAATGCCTAGTCTGGGATGCTGAGGAAAACCCTTATTGTGTATTTGTATATCCAGTTCAGTACTCTGGATGACAACCCTTGTATAACACCCCCCTCTTAGAATCCCCCTGAGCCCACTGAGCCAAGAAGTAGGTTTGTTTTGCAAATTAAAAGGTTTATTTGAAAATTTAAACAATATATATATATATATATATATATATATATATATATATATATATCACACTTCTATAAATAAATTGATAATGGATATTACACTTGTGAAAATGAGCAGTAATCAGCAAGAGGTAACTTATGGATAGGAACAGAAGAATAAGGTGGGAAAGAATGCTTTATGTGGTTCAAGGAAACACAATGATGAATGAAATGCAGTACAGAAAATAACTTGATATGGCTTCTACAAAAGACAATGTAATCACTTTTCCTTGACAATTCACTCCACCCCTATGCAATACAAGAAATGGAAGGAGAGCACACAGTCTTCAAGAATTCCAACGAATCACACTTTATAATGCAATACACAGTTACAGTTCTCCCAGCAAGCTTAGGGAAAACAGGGATGAGTTTTAAACACAGGCAAATTACTTTAATGTGGTTTGCAAGGAAGTGAAAAGGTGCTAAAATTGCTTTTAATTCCCTCTAGAGGTTCAGGGTAGGTGATGGCTACTTTATATTAGTTCAGGCTCACTTTAACAATACTCTATGAATGATTAGCAGATTGCAAACAAATTTTAGCAAAGAGAAGCAAAAAGCTGCTGATTTCTACAGATGAAGAAATCGGGCCAAATCGCAAATCGCAGTAAATTTTGCGAGTGCGTGTCTCGCGATTACGGAAAAGGTATAGGGAGTTCTAGGTTCGTTGGAAAGCATAGAATGACAGCTTTAATATGAAAGTTAAATTTCGTTCCTAGCCCAAACGGTTCCAGAGATACGGACGATTTAATAAAGGAAGTTTTTTGGATTTAAAGTAAACTCAAAATGGCAGGTGCCAGCTTGCAGCTGCATAATTGACAGGTGACAGTTGTGCAGCTTTAAAAATGACAGATAACACGATTTCTAGGAGGCTGTTCTACTTAGGTTAAAATAGTTTGGATTAGATTATTTTAACTAAAATATTGGTTCTACACAGTTCTGCTAGGTACTCACAATATCAATTTGAAATAGGCCTCGTCACGGTCTGGTCAGGTTGGACGGGACTTCCGGCGCGTGGTTCTGAAGCCCCGGCTATCTGGGTCCGCTCTGCTCTCTGGGTCTGTCAAGCACCGGATCTGCTCACAACGGTCTGGTTTGTGGTTCTCTCGGGTTCCGGATACAGCACTGCTTTCTGGATACTGCTACAGGATCTTGCAAAAATTCTTGGCAAAAATTCAAACAGCTCGCCCGGCTGTTGAATAGTTTGGTTGGGTTTGAGGCCTGCTGAAGAGGATTCAGCTGGTGGATTCAGGCCTCTCTGCTACAAATTCTGGAGTTAATTTCTGCTACAGGTTCTGGAGATTGATGGATTTGAAGTCTGGATCTCTGGATGTGAAGTCATCGGTCAGCATGCTCCGCAGCAAATGGAATTGAATGTCTCTACCTGTCCCAGCAGTCTCTTTTTATGTGTTTTGAAAATGGGTGTGTGCCTGGGCCTAGCTAAGCCTGCCCCTCTCTACTTGTCATTGGCCCAATTCTCCCTTCTCCCATGATTGGGGGAAGGAAATGGATTGTCATCATGATGAGGTCTGTTTATGGGTCAGAGGATCCTCCCCTGGTCAATTTGCCCACAAATCTATATTTGGTTCAAATACATATTCCCAGATACACAAGTGGTTGACATTACATGTACACATTATATATTCCTTATGGTCCATGTTTGTCCGCCTCTGATCTTCCTGGGGGCTTGCATTCAAAAATGACAACATTTTGCGCTTTTTTACTGGTTTTGCAATAACGGACATTTACCCAAAATTACACACATGTGCGCAAGGAGTATGGACATTAATTGATGAAGTGTCAGATTTTTAACATGCAGACATTTGGAGTGAGATCCTATTTTCCGCTAGCAACCCCCCAGAATACACCACAGGGTCCTAACGCCTCTTAAAACGTGCACAGAAAAATCACAAGAATAATTATATTACATATATAATTTTGACCAGTCCGCACTATGAGTTATCTATCTTCTTAACTTATGCCCTGGTCAAAAAGGGGTGTGGCTTCCCACATTACATGGTGGTAGAACTGGTTTATCCACTTCCCCCAAGCTCAGCTGCTAGCAGAGGCACTGCCCCTCCCAGTTTCCCCAAGAGGAAGCCACTTTACGCCCCCCCCCAATATAACATTTGCCTGAGTCCAGGACAAGGCTTTGTTCAACCTCCTGCAGTCTGCAGGTCCCCTCCCTTAATTCAATCAGGGAGGTGTGAGCTCCTTTTGGCAGGGGCAGCAGGATGCAGCCAGGCCTGGGAAGAGTGGCTGTGCAGGTTTCTCCTGTCGGGGGGTAGTTGTCAGGCAGAATTCAGCTAAATGTCACTTTAGTTCCCAGTTTAAATCAAAACTTACAATTTTTACATGTACATTAAATAATTACTTCCTTCAAGTCATTTCAGAATATAGTTTTACATTGTATCCACCTCTTAGCAAGTTTTTCCTTGGCCTGGTTCGGGTTCCTCTGTTCAGTTTTACACAAAAGTCTGGTGGTTTTAAAACACCGGCTTTCTGATAGTGGTGAGTACCGGTATTGCAATCATTTTTGGGATTAAGAAACTTAATTCCCCACAGTTCTGAGTTGCTTTTTGGCAATCAGCATTGCCATTCCCAATGGTTTCAGGCTACTGTGTGTGTAGCCCAATGGTGGTTTTAGGCAGTGCCCTCCTGTGCTCACAACATAGGCAAAAATGGGTGGCAGCCTATTCTTCATGTTTTCCCTGTGCACTCTCTGGGGAGTTCTGGCCATCATGATGTTTTCCATGCCAGTACTGCACAGTTTTATGGTAGGACTTGGATGCATGGGTAAAAACATCCCACAAGCCCCCCCTCTTGCGATGGCCATTCTGTCCTTTCACTGATGGAACTCGCAAGATCTGGGATGTTCGCCTCCTCTTCTTCCAATTCCATGGATGGCACAGTTCAGCATCTTTTCCTCCCTCCAGTTGATCAATCAGTTCTCCTTGCTGGTCCTGATGGGAGGATTGGGCGTTACCCCGGGCCCCTCGGGTCTCTGCTCCTGGTCCCCGGATCGTCCTTCTTGGCCAGTCTCCAGGTTTTCTTTCTCCTAGGACGACAAAGGAAATCGGCAATACCTATTCATAGACATTTCTTCCCCACCATTGATATAGTGGGGTGGCACATACGTTTTATAGTCAAAACATTTGCGTTCTTATTTTAACAAAAAACAAGCTGCAATTATACGACATTTTCTTTTTTCCAAATCATAATATTTTAGAGACTATATTTGAGATATTTTAGGGTTGGAATTGAATTACTCTGGAGCGGTCCCCTCTGGTATTGCAGAGGACTCCTCCAGTTGTTGCAGAGTGTGCCTGGGATGGCAACACTTTAGCTGATTTATATGTACCCACTTATCTTCCCCCTCTGCCAAACTGCCTTTGGGGATGCAGATCTTATAGGCAACAGGGGAGCTCTTGTCTATGATTTCAAACGGTCCCTTCCATGTAGGCAAGAATTTTCGCTGTTTGGCCTGGTTCCTTTGGAAATTGTATAGATAGACCAGATCACCCACCTTATATTCCTTTCGGGTAGTTTTCAAATCATAGTGGGTCTTCATGCTCTCGGCTGATCTTTCTAGATTCCGCTGAGCATAGGCAAAAGCATGTTGAAGGTGTTTCCTTAAATTCTCCACATACTCATGAGTTGTGGAGGCATTTATCAACGTTTGCTCTTGGGATCTGTAGAGCAAATGCTGGGGAAGCACCATCTTGCGTCCAGTCATCAACTCAAATGGTGACATTTTAGTTGCAGATGAAGGGGTAGATCTGATGGCCATTAGGACCAGAGGTAATCGGATATCCCAACTTGGCCCAGAATCTGCCAAAAACTTTTTTAAGATGCTCACAATGGTTCGGTTGTATCTCTCTACTGCCCCAGAAGAAGCTGGCCGGTAAGCAATATGTAGCTTTCTTTTGACCCCCAGTATCTCCCACATCTTTGTCATTACTTCACTGGTGAAGTGGCTACCCCTGTCTGACACAATCCTTTGAGGTAGACCAAAACGGGACAAGATGTGGTTAATTATCAGTACAGCTGCCGTTTCTGCCTTGCAGTTTGGGGCTGGGAGACATTCCACCCACTTGGTAAACAAGCATGTAACGGTCAACATGTACTTGTTTCCTCTAGACGAGCGGATTACAGGGCCTACAAAGTCGATTTGCAAATCTGACCATGGCAGTGTCATCCCTCTCTTTTGGAGAGGCGCACGGTGTGAGGGATGATGGATGAAATCGTGCACACACAAGACACCCCTTCAAGTATTGGTCGAGGTCCTGCCCCATGTGTGGCCAGTATGCAACCTCTCTTAATATTTCCAGTGTTGTGTGAAACCCCCTATGACCGGCGGTGGCCGCGTCATGGGCGTGACTTAACATCAGGCTTCGGAATGAGGTAGGGACCACCCACTGATCATGGCCAGCTTGGGATTTCCTTACCAACAACCCGTCTTGGATTCAGAACCTTTTTGGACATTTCATCAACACTCTTAGGTCCTCTTTCCCAATGTAATCAGTATCCGTCAGGGGAAAGTCCTCAGGGTCCTCAATGTGTTGGTTACACTTACCAATTATTGGATCCCCCTTCTGAGCTGTAATCAAATCAGCATCAGGGGTCTCCTTACTCCATTGTGCAGTTGAAAGATCATTGTGAGCATTCGTCTGGGAACTAGTGATAGCAGTGACCTGGATTTCCCCCAACAGGGACTCTATTTCTATTAGATCCCCTTGGATGGCCCCGGTTTTGGCCAGCTGATTAGCTAAGTCATTTCCAGTTTTGTCTGGTCCCTCTACTTTGGAATGACCCTTGATATTTTTCCAATAGATGTTCATCCCATTCGATGTGACCAGATCATCTATGTTTTGGATTAACTTCCCATGTTTCAGGGGTTTGTTATTAGCACATAACATGCCTCTGGTTTTCCAATTAACCAGGTGCTCCACGAACCCGTTCCGTACATAATCCGAATCTTTAATTATGACCAGTTCGTGGAGTTGATGTTGGACAGCAGTGAGGATGGCCTGATGCACAGCCATCAATTCTGCCACCTGACTACTTTGGGGACCAATTTTGTATCCAGTGGAGGGTTCTCGCAACTCCCTCACCCATGCATTCCCTACGCCGGCCACCAGTTCTTTCTCCCCGTTGTTGTCAACATGGTAAGAGCATCCATCCACATAGACAGTGGGCATTCCCTCACACTTGTCTTCTTCAAAGACTTTGTGTGGGGAATTAAGGTATGCCTCCATGTTGTCCTTGGTTTTTAGTCTTTTGTCCTCGAGACAGTTTTCTCTGGAACAATCATGCAAGTCAGCCAGACCTTGCGCGAGGGGACTCTTCTTGTTTTGGCCATATCTGACCTCTACAGGAAAGCCTTGCATTGACAGAATCCAGGAAGTAATTCGGAATTACTCACATTTCCGGCCCGGATCCTGTCACTTTGGAGATATTGCAGAGGCTGGTGTGGAGTCTCCACTATGATGTGTTCCCCCTGGGTAAACGGGCGGTAATTCTTCAATGCCCACACCGTTGCCAGGAGTGCCTTCTCACAATCGTTGAATTTTTCCTCCACAGAGGATAAAGTTTTGCTCGCATAGGAGATTACTTTATTGACATTGTCATGCTTTTGGTATAATACTGCCGTCAAGCACCTATTAGAGAACCCTGTCTCCAGGAAGAACTCCTTGTTTCTGACAGGGTATGCTAGGCAAGGCGCTTGTGAGAGGCTTCTTTTGAGTTGTCTTACTGCCTCGGATTGTTCTGGACCCCATTCCCACTTGACCCCCCCCTCAAGAGATGAATCAGGGGTCTAGTGATCTCTGCGTAGCCTTCAATGAACTTTCTGCTGTAATTAGTCAGTCCAAGGAGGCTCCTTAGTTCCCGCAGAGTTGTGGGGTCTTTCAGTTTCTGAAGTGCTTCCACTTTCTTTTCCTGGGGACAGAGACCCTGAGGAGTAATCTCATGCCCCAAGAAATTAACAAGGGTTCAACACCACTGTGCTTTCTGAAAGGAAAGTTTTGCTCCGGCGGCCCTCAACTGTGTCAGAACATAACGGATCTCTGCTATGTGTTCCTCCACAGATGAACTTTTGATGAAGACATTATCTACATAAGCCAGGTTTCACCTCGCACCCAGGTCAGGCATGGCCTTATGTAAGAAAATGTTGAATTCATTGCCGGAGTTGAGGTATCCGAAGGGAGTCCGGGTCCAGGTCTACTGCTGGCCCCCAAAGGTAAAAGCCAGTTTGTATTGGTCCTCCCTACTGACAGGCACGGTCCAGTATCCATTGGTCAGGTCTATTGCTGTGAATACCTGTGACCCCTGGATCTGGGCCAGCCCTTGGTCAATGTAGGGCAGAGGCCATCGGGAAGTATGGACCCGTTTGTTGAGCTCCCTAAGGTCGGTGCAGAGTCTCCAATGGCCGTTTGGCTTTAATATTCCCAGCACCGGATTATTGAAGGTGCTGTGTACTGGACGGATTATTCCCCGGGACTCAAGGTTCTTAATTATTTCAGTAAGGGACTCCATGGATGCGAGAGGCAAATGATATTGCTTCACAAACACTGGAGTCATTCCAGGGTCCGTGGGAATTGTTGTTGTGTGGATGTCGGTGCGACCACAGTCATATGAGTCTACCGCAAAGAGATCTTGGAAATCCAAGAAAACTTGTTTCAACTTTTGCTTCTGTTCCAGAGTCACACAGGCATCAGCTAGGTTGACTCTCTCTTCCACCATCTGCCTGAAGCCTGGAAAGACCTCTGGTTTGGCTATCTCAGCGGCCTCCTCCAGCTTGGTGGAGAAGTCCCTGGTCATAGTGCTGATTTGGACTGGGGGCTTCAGGTGGGAAAGGCAGCCCTCATGCACATGGAAAATCACCTCATCCCCTCTGAAGTCACAAGTCACATCTTCCTTACCATAAGGGCAAGAAGTGTACACCAGGAGGTTCCCCCCATGCCGGGTGAAAATCCTGTCTGGTGTTGTATTGTCATCACTGTCACTGTCAAAACAGTCCTTGGGGATTGGTCCTAACAGTTAATTTCCTAAATCAATGGAGAAATGTCGGTCATCAATTGCCATTCCAATAATGGTGCCTGCGGCTAGAGTAATACTCTTTAAGTCGCTGTTACCCACCTCTTTTGGAATGGTGTTATGTTCTACGTTGACTAATGGTGTTGGGTTTACCCCTAACCCTTGTTGTTGGAGAGAAGCATTTAGATGAATATAAGCATCAGGGTTTTTCAATTTTTGTCCTCTTTATCTTTCACTTCCAGGGAGAATTGTCGGGTCCTTTCTGGGATGGTGACTTCCTCTTTAATCTGAATTTCAACCGCATAAGGTAGCAATCGAGCTGACCTAAATGCTTTTTCTGAGTCATCAAAGCCCATGGGATTATCCGCTAATCGGGACCAAGCTTTGAAGTTTATTAGCTCCAAACTAATGGCAAAGCGATTGAGAATGTCACTGCCTAAGTAAAAGGCGGCAATGACGTCTCGCACGATCCAACAATTATGGACTATGCTCTTGTTGCCAATGGAGATTTTGAGCATACACCTCCTTGGCAGGAGATGTTTGGAATTAGGTGCTTCGACGTCCATTTCCCATTTGTCTATCAGTTTGAATGTGGGAATGGCTGGATCTTTTGGGAGTTGGCGGAACATGGCTTCGCTGATGAAGCTCTTACCGTTGTTCACACACACTCGAGCGAGAACAGAGTCCTTCCCATCATTTAACTGAACAGGGATGAACAACTGCTCTCCAATTTGCTGAATATCAGCCAGGCTCTGAGCTCATTGCACATCTTTCTGGACTATAGGAGTGGGAGTTTCTGATTGTGGATTAGTAAAGAATTTCAGGGTGTTTCCTTCCAGTGTGGAATACCACCTTAAACTGGAAGGAAGGTTGATTTTCATAAATAGAGAGGACCCCCCATCACCAGTCTGTTGTCCTACTGCTATTACTGTCACGTCTGGAATTTGGTTGTTCTGGAAGTGAAATTCTACTTGGTCAGATTTTTGTTCAACCATGTGGCAGGTGCCATTTAAGCTAACATGGTTGACACTCTGTTTTAATTTTATTGGTCGGCTAGTCTGGGTCCAGAGGACCTTGTTTATGCAATCTATTAGGTGTGACAACCTTCTCAGGAGGTCATTCCCTAGTAAACAAGGGGTGCCCTCTGGAGTCACTACTATGACCGGGTGTTTCACCTTGTGTCGCCCAATTTTAATGTCCAAGTCTGCAGTCCCTTCGACGGGAATTTCCTTCCCGTCAAAGTTCTGCAGTTGTCCAGGAAGAGAGGTGAGAGGAATACGGTAATACGGTAATGCATTTAGTTCATCAAAGGCCCTTTTGCACAGAAGGGCAGCTTGGGATCCAGTGTCCACCAGTGCCAAAATTGTACCCTGCCCCCGTACTAGTACCGGGGCATAATATCTTCCCTCCTTCTCCTCAAGGGGGCACAGATAATGCACATTTTTGGACAACTGGTGGGCTAACTTCCTGGTTTTGGACATTGCTAGCGAAGAGATTTGGGCAGAATTCTGTGGAGAGCCTTGGGAATCTGAAAGAAAAAGTTAGCAACTGGAGATGAGAGCCATTGTGGGTTCCCCTGGTTCCGGTTCTGGGCCGCCCCCCCTTTTTGGAGGCAGTCACCAGGATGGGTTTGAACCAGGGGATTTTGGTATTGTCGGTTCTGGGATGAGATGATGGGCGGTGGTAGCTCAGTCTCAACATCTCCCCAGTCTGAATTGACATCCCTTGGGACCCATTTTTCCTTGGGAGGAGTTCCCCCATCTCTGAAGGAGAAGATCCTTTTCCTAGGATCTTCTGAGGATCCCTCTCCCTCAAATTGGAAGACCTGTACCTCCTCCACAAAGTGGGTCTGTTTGGGTCCTTTGTTTCTCCTACCCCCCCCTCTGCTCCTTGGGAGGCAGGCTTTCAGGGGCAGGAGATTTTGTTTCCGGTTCCTGGTTTTCCAGGGGCTGTTTACAAGTTGGGAAGGAAGCTTCCTCCAAGGCTTTACACCCCCCTTCCCCTTGTGCCTCCTCCCTGGGAACCGGTGGGTTATCGGGGTGCTGCCCCCGTCATTGTTCTGGAGCACCAGGTCCAGAGTTTGGGGCATTCTGCGGTGGCATGCTCATCTGAGGGTTCTGTTGAGCCCTCAGTATGTGACCCAGATCCCGTGCCATATTTTGGACCTGGCGCTCAAGTTGTGAAACCCGCTCAGGCTGATACGGGGCTCTATTTTCTCCCCTGGGCTGATCCCGGGAAGGGTAGCTATCCCTTCTCTGGTAATACCCCGGATTGGGAAGATTTGGGTACCCCTCCACCCTTGGCCTCCCCTCTCCCGGATTAGGTTGTCTGGGCTCAGGGAATTGGGGAAAGAAGGATGTATGATTTTGGGGCTGGAAATTGGGTGGATACCTGGGAGAAAAGTTCTGCCCAGTGTTTGATGAATTTCTGCCCTCCTGGGGGAAGTTAGGAGGGAAGTTCCCCGGGTCAGGTGCTTGGCTGGACCCCCCCTTGGGCTGGAGGAGTCCACACATAACCCAGGATTGGTCGGTTTCCCTTGTAGCGGGGACTTACATAGTCAGGGGAGCGGGGGACCCCATTTGTGGGACTACCTCCTCGACTCCATGTCTGTGACTGGCCTGAGGGCCTTCTGGGCTGTGAATTATTTGGTGAGGCAGGTTTTTAGGCCCCCCCATCTCCAAATCTAAAACGGGGGCAACCTTTACCTCCGCCACCTTGGCAGCAGCAGGGGTGCTGTTGGTTTTGGGGTTTTTCGGCACGTTATTTTTATTTTCGATGGGCTTCTGCACCTCATAGATCCGGGTAGCCTGTTCAATGACCCAGTCTAAAGATCTTTTCTCATGAAAATCTCTCACGAGCTGGGTCATTATGTATTTGGGTAAGGCATGGAAAAACATATTGATAAATTCTATGCTGTCCGTGCGCACCCTTCTGGTGGTCTGCGCAAAAGCATGCTTTAATTCTTGCACAAACTCTTGTGGGGCCTGATCCTCCCCACATTGCAAATTGTAGGCTGCCTTGCGAGCTTCTTGAGGATTTCTGTGCACAGAAAAATGTTTCAAGATGGCCGCCCTGTATGTGGACCACCTTGAATGGTTTTGATCCTCCAGCCCTGCAAAGAAACTGGAGTATTCTGGTGAGAAGGTCCATTTGACGTACTGGATGCAGCTACTGCTGTCCTTCAAATGGAAAGTCTCCATCATTTGCTCATCGAGCTCCAAGTGTTCCCAAACAGAATACTTGGCGTTCTTATGATAAGGCGTGATGACACTCCTTATTGCCTTTATTTGTTTCAATGGGTCCTTAAGCAAGGCCCTTTTTGCCTTATTGGCCTTTTTTGTTCGGGTAACCCTGGTCCATTCATCCTCTGACTCAGAAGCACTGCTCCCAGAGGTGCCCGTCTGATCTTCCAGGTTTTCCCGGATTCTGCGAGCCTGGGAATGGCTGGCAGAATGTGGGGACCTGGCCTCCTGTGTCCTGTATTGCTCAGAGGAGTCTTCAGACCCCTCCTTGCTGCCAGGTTTTGATGGGTTACCCCCCCCCCACTGACCTAACTGGGCAGAGGTTTTCAGGATGCCCTTAATGGGCCTACTCTCCTGGGGTTCCACACTAAATTGCACTGTGCTTGGGTGCCCATACCCGGATGCCCGCCCATCCATTCCTGGGAGGTACTGGCCTATGAGCCCCATACTTCTAGCTGGATAGTAATCTGCCATCCCCGTGGCCCTGGGCTCATGTGCGCGAGGGGACATGGGGGTGGCAGAGTCCAGGGACTTGGAGAGATGAAGGCCTCTGGTACCAGGGCTCCTGAGGTTATGCTCTGGCGTTTCCCTTTCCCAACGAACCTCGTCTCTGTCAGCCCCTGCTCCCTGTTGCAATGCAAGAACCTGCGCTTTCAGTTCCTCAGTTAAGGCCTTACTAGACTCTATCAGTCTCTCCTGCATGGCTACCTGTTGCTGGAACCTATCATTGTGCTGACAGAGAGCCTCATTTTCTCTCTGTGCCTCCTGATTGGTCCTGGAGTACTGGGCCAGTCTCTGCGGCAGGAGGGTTACCTCCTCAGTCCCATCCCTACTGGCCTGCTCCTTTCTTGCCAGAGCCTCCTCCACCCTCCTGGTGTGATCTACAAGCCCTGATGCTCTTTTTGGAGGTCACCCAGCCCCTGGAGTGCCAAGTGATTTTCTTCAATGTTTCTTTTTAAATGGCAGACTTCCTGGCCTAAGGTATCCCTTTCCTGACCAAGAGCCTGCATTTGTGACGCCAGGTTGTCCCTCTGCCTTTGAAAGGCACCAGCTTTCTGGTGTTCTTCATCAAACTCTGCCTGGGTATCCAGGTCTTTCAAAATCAATGTATTGCTTTCCTCTTTCTCTCTGTCTAATTGGATTTGCAGGGTGGCTACCTGCTCTGTGCATGCCCTGTTGAAATTGATCTGTTGCTCCAGCTTTTTCTGGCTCTGCAGTAAGGAGTCCAAACTGTCTTGGTGCTCCTTCTGCAAAGCCAGAGTTCTGGTATCCTGGTCTGTCTTTTCCTGTTGCAGTATATCCATGTGCTCTTTTATTTTAATGATATACTGCCTACTATCATTTTCTGACTCCTGGCTCCTCTGCAGCCTCTGCTCAGAAGAGACCAGGTCAGATTGGGCCTTTTCTAACGCCATCTGTTGCCTATTTGCCAGATCTTGGCCTTCTGCACATTTGTCCTGCATGGCTCCCATATATAGATACAAATATGCCGCTATCCTAACCATCTTGTCGTGTTCATCTTTAACTTTGGGAGCCATGTATAATTCACTCAGGGCTACATGTAATGGACCCTGATCTCTCCATTTATCTGACCCTGTTTCAGTGAACTGTTGCGCGATTGCCTGCAACCAGACCGTTTGGTCCTGATGAGTCCACTCACCTCTCACAAATAACTTATGTAAGAAGTGCTCTCTGGCTATTTTCATATCTACCAAGGTCGTCATTCTGGAATTTGAGTTCCTTCCTGACTTACAGAAGTTTGTATTTTATTTTGCAAAACAGACCGCTTCCTTAGAGCGTTCCTTTGAGGGATGCTTTCACAGTGTAAAACAGCGTGGTGATCTAACCGGATATGTGTATCTGGTCAGTTGGCACACTGTATTAATCTGCACAAGTGGTAAAACTAACCCAGAATATCCAGGCTCCGAGCCCCCACTTATGTAAGCGATATTCAATCAACACTACAGCTAAGTCAATGCCTAGACTGGGATGCTGAGGAAAACCCTTATTGATGTATTTTTATATCCAGTTCAGTACTCTGGATGACAACCCTTGTATAACACCCCCCTCTTAGAATCCCCCTGACCCCACTGAGCCAAGAAGTAGGGTTGTTTTACAAATTAAAAGGTTTATTTGAACATGTAAACAATATATATATATATATATATATATATATATATATATATATGTATATATATATATATATATATATCACACTTCTATAAATAAATTGATAATGGATATTACACTTGTGAAAATGAGCAGTAATCAGCAAGAGGTAACTTATGGATAGGAACAGAAGAATAAGGTGGGAAAGAATGCTTTACATGGTTCAAGGAAACGCAATGATGAATGAAATGCAGTACAGAAAATAACTTGATATGGCTTCAACAAAAGACAATGTAATCACTTTTCCTTGACAATTCACTCCCCCCCTATGCAATACAAGAAATGGAAGGAGAGCACACAGTCTTCAAGAATCCCAACAAATCACACTTTATAATGGAATTGAAAAGGTGCTAAAATTGCTTTTAATTCCCTCTAGAGGTTCAGGGTAGGTGATGGCTACTTTATATTAGTTCAGGCTCACTTTAACAATACTCTATGAATGATTAGCAGATTGCAAACGAATTTTAGCAAAGAGAAGCAAAAAGCTGCTGATTTCTACAGATGAAGAAATCGGGCCAAATCGCAAATCGCAGTAAATTTCGCGAGTGCGTGTCTCGCGATTACGGAAAAGATATAGGTTCGTTGGAAAGCCTAGAATCACAGCTTTAAAATGAAAGTTCAATTTCGTTCCTAGCCCAAACGGTTCCAGAGATACGGACGATTAAATAAAGGTAGCTTTTCGGATTTAAAGTATTTAAAATGACAGGTGACAGCTTGCAGCTGCAGAATTGACAGGTGATAGTTGTGCAGCTTTAAAAATGACAGATGACACGATTCCTAGGAGGCTGTTCTACTTAGGTTAAAATAGTTTGGATTAGATTATTTTAACTAAGAGATTGGTTCTACACAGTTCTGCTAGGTACTCACAATATCAATTTGAAATAGGCCTCATCAAGGTCTGGTCAGGTTGGACGGGACTTCCGGCGCGTGGTTCTGAAGTCCCGGCTATTTGGGTCAGCTCTGCTCTCTGGGTCTGTCAAGCACCGGATCTGCTCACAACCGTCTGGTTTGTGGTTCTCTCGGGTTCCGGATACAGCACTGCTTTCTGGATACTGCTACAGGTTCTTGCAAAAATTCTTGGCAAAAATTCAAACAGCTCGCCCGGCTGTTGAATAGTTTGGTTGGTTTTGAGGCCTGCTGAAGAGGATTCAGCTGGTGGATTCAGGCCTCTCTGCTACAAATTCTGGAGTTAATTACTGCTGAAGGTTCTGGAGATTGATGGATTTGAAGTCTGGATCTCTGGATGTGAAGTTGTCGGTCAGCATGCTCCGCAGCAAATGGAATTGAATGTCTCTACCTGTCCCAGCAGTCTCTTTTTATGTGTTTTGAAAATGGGTGTGTGCCTGGGCCTAGCTAAGCCTGCCCCTCTCTACTTGTCATTGGCCCAATTCTCCCCTCCCCCATGATTGGGGGAAGGAAATGGATTGTCATCATGATGAGGTCTGTTTATGGATCAGATGATCCTCCCCTGGTCAATTTGCCCACAAATCTATATTTGATTCAAATACATATTCCCAGATATACAAGTGGTTGACATTACATGTACACATTATATATTCCTTATGGTCCATGCTTGTCTGCCTCTGATCTTCCTGGGGGCTTGCATTAAAAAATGACAACATTTTGCGCTTTTTGACTGGTTTTGCAATATCGGATATTTACCCAAAATTACACACATGTGCGCAAGGAGTATGGACATTAATTGATGAGGTTTCAGATTTTTAACATGCAGACATTTGGAGTGAGACCCTATTTTCCGCTAGCAACCCCCCCAGAATACACCACAGGGTCCTAACGCCTCTTAAAACGTGCACAGAAAAATCACAAGAATAATGATATTACTTATATAATTTTGACCAGTCCGCACTATGAGTTATCTATCTTTTTAACTTATGCCCTGGTCAAAAAGGGGTGTGGCTTCCCACATCACATGGTGGGAGAACTGGTTTATCCACTTCCCCCAAGCTCAGCTGCTAGCAGAGGCACTGCCCCTCTCAGTTTCCCCAAGAGGAAGCCACTTCACGGCCCCCCCAATATAACATTTGCCTGAGTCCAGGACAAGGCTTTGTTCAACCTCCTGCAGTCTGCAGGTCCCCTCCCTTAATTCAATCAGGGAGGTGTGAGCTCCTTTTGGCAGGGGCAGCAGGATGCAGCCAGGCCTGGGAAGAGTGGCTGAGCAGGTTTCTCCTGTCGGGGGTAGTTGTCAGACAGAATTCAGCTAAATGTCACTTTAGTTCCCAGTTTAAATCAAAACTTACAATTTTTACATGTACATTAAATAATTACTTCCTTCAAGTCATTTCAGAATATAGTTTTACATTGTATCCACCTCTTAGCAAGTTTTTCCTTGGCCTGGTTCGGGTTCCTCTGTTCAGTTTTACACAAAAGTCTGGTGGTTTTAAAACACCGGCTTTCTGATAGTGGTGAGTACCGGTATTGCAACCATTTTTGGGATTAAGAAACTTAATTTCCCACAGTTCTGAGTTGCTTTTTGGCAATCAACATTGCCATTCCCAATGGTTTCAGGCTACTGTGTGTGTGGCCCAATGGTGGTTTTAGGCAGTGCCCTCCTGTGCTCACAACATAGGCAAAAATGGCTGGCAGCCTATTCTTCATGTTTTCCCTGTGCACTCTATGGGGAGTTCTGGCCATCATGATGTTTTCCATGCCAGTACTGCACAGTTTTATGGTAGGGCTTGGATGCATGGGTAAAAACATCCCACAGATTAGAGGTTTTAGTGTTAGGGCTTAGTTGAGACGACAACTCTATGGACTTCTGTGGAGTGGGCAATGAGCGGGCGAGCGGCTCATAGATTTTAACTAGTCTAGCTCTGAGTCCTAGGTTCCTATCTGAGGTGGTACGAGGAAGACTGAGTAATAACTGTAGATTGACTGTGTCTGGGTAGGAAGGTGCCTGGTTGTTAAGCATGGTAGGAGGAGGCATGTTGGGTAAATGTGATGCCATCTTAAACTGAATAGCAGTGTTCAGGAAGATGAGGACAAAGGCAAATACATTGGTAGTAGGTAGACACATTCTAAGTGGAGGTGAGAGTATAGGTAGGTATAAGTCTCAGCTAAGCTTGCGCCAGTTGGGTGGGTGTGTACTTATACTCTGGGCCTGGGAAGGAGGTTCCACAATGTGAATAGAAGCAATGGGTTGCTATCTAAATTTAAACAAGGTAGCGGGCCAAATACATCTAAATTTGAAACAAGGCCGCAAGGCTAAATGCATCTAAATTTGAAACAAGGCAGCAAGGCTAAATGCATCTAAATTTGAAACAAGACAGCAAGGCTAAATGCATCTAAATTTGATACAAGGCAGCAGGCCAAATGCATCTACATTTAAAACAAGGCAGCAAGGCTAAATGCATCTACATTTGAAACAAGGCAGCAAGGCTACATGCAACTAAATTTGAAACAAGACAGCAAGGCTAAATGCATCTAAATAAGGCAGCAGGCCAAATGCATCTAAATTTGAAACAAGGCAGCAAGGCTAAATGCATCTAAGTTTGAAACAAGGCAGCAAGGCTAAATACATCTAAATTTGAAACAAGGCAGCAAGGCTAAATGCAACTAAATTTGAAACAAGACAGCAAGCCTAAATACATCTAGATTTGATACAAGGCAGCAGGCCAATGCATCTAAATTTGAGACAAGACAGCACGGCTAAATGCATCTAAATTTCATACAAGGCAGCAGGCCAAATGCATCTAAATTTGAGACAAGGCAGCAAGCCTAAATGCATCTAAGTTTGAAACAAGGCAACAAGGCTAAATGCATCTAAATTTGATACAAGGTAGCAGGCCAAATGCATCTACATTTAAAACAAGGCAGCAAGGCTAAATGCATCTAAATTTGAAACAAGGCAACAAGGCTAAATGCAGCTAAATTTGAAACAAGACAGCAAGGCTAAATGCATCTAAATTTGATACAAGGCAGCAGGATTAAACAGGGCTAAATGAATCTAGAATTTGAAAAAGCCAGAAAGGCTAAATGCATAGTGCGACAATTAGTTTAAATGTGGCAATACAGGACGGCTAGGGAGCATAGTGCGCCTCAAATGCAGAGTAGTAGTCAGGTTTAGATACAACCCAGCAGGCAAGCCTTAGTCTAGAGAGCATGTGAAACACGTGAGATAGGCTGAGTAAATAATATACAGAGGTTCAAAGCGTGCCCTAGACCCCTAAAAGTGCCCTAGACCGCAGAGGTTCGATGACTACAGTCACCAGAAACTCTCTCCTGCCACCTTGGTCAGAACCACTCGGGTAGAAGAAGGACACAGCCTCCCCAAAAAAGTAAAGAGACCCCTCCATGATTGGCTGACTCTAGCAAAAGAAAACGCACTCAAAACCTCTGAATCAGTAGACCACCAAAAGCATTCTGCCATGTGCAACACAAACCCACAAACGAATACAATGTTTCCTCTTTGGTGTCCTTGCGTAGAGCCTCCGAGCATGTACACTGCACATCCGGCCAGACCAGGAAACTCCACACAGACACCACCATAGGACACATCAAGATGTGTCTGTGTAACACTGTATTCCATGTACATCTACATCTGCACACCAGGCTGCCCGCTTCCTCAACCCCACGCAAAGCCTCTGAAAGCACCCGGCCTCCCAACTACCATCAAGTCTAGGGGCCAGAAGCCCCAGCAATCAGTGTGGGTACTGCACACACAAGTATTCAGAAGTCCTAAAAAACATTGCTCTACAGATGCACATTTCTGGCCAGGATATAATGCAGACAAACAGTTATTAGCTTATTACCAATACGTGCCTGCTCGCCAAAAGGTATGCATCACGAGCATGTTGGAGCGAAAATTCACCAACTCTATCCTACGCCTGCCCTTTGTGCTAGGAAGAAATGTTTCTTCCTTTCAATACATTACAGACTGGGGGTGGATTCAGGGACAGACTGATGTAAAGGGAAAATGGGAGATTGCTGGACTACTGAGGGCCTACACAGTGTATGCCCTGCGCTGCTACAGAACAGCTTCACCACATCAAACAGCAACACACTGGATTTCCTCAGAGTTGAGACCAAAATATCACCTTATCGCAACTTCTCCCTAAAACAAAACAAGCACGCATTGACTTGCCATCAGTTTGGCCTTTTGTGTCCGCATTGGAAAGGCATTTGTGAAGCGCTGTCATTCTGGTAATGGCGGGCCCTTAATGGTAACAGCTGCAAAATGGTGTGAGAACATGGACATGTAATAGCAGTGCCTGGCTAATGCCAATCAAATACCATTATACAAGCCAACACCTCTTACTTTGACAATTCTTGTTTTTAACAGGACTTCAATGAAGGACACGCATACCGCGTATAAATCAAGTGGCTAAAGGCACACTTGGTTACAACGTTTTTATTACTCCAGTAGTGCCTGTACAGCTCCATTTAATCCATCGCTTGATAAAACTAGATTAAAAAGGTCCCAAGAGGATGTGTTTTGAATAGGGAGGCACAGGAACTGGGTGGGAATGACCAAAGGGATTAACATGGCCATGGGCATACAATGGGTGGGTAAATAGCCAAACAACATCTACAAGCTTTGTGTCAAACAAAATTTCGAAGTTTTGCCAGCCTGCAGTGATAGATCACTAAACTGTGATCCCTTGAGGGAATCAATATGAAAAGCATTTCCCGTGTGTAAGATCACGGAAAAATAAGTATGTCTTTTCAATTAAAACATTTGGTAAATGGGATTATTTTATTTTTTTACAGTTTTAGGTCCCATGTAACAAGGTCAAATCACGCAGGACCAACTCAGTCATTCATCTTTGCAAGTTTGATTAATTGGATCCGATCAAATTCTGTAGTAAGTAAACTTATCTGGAGGAATATTAAATTAAGTGATATCTAAAAATGTGATATTGTTGTAACTGACATGAAAGTCATAGTATTCAGAGAGCGGAAGTGGGGCTCACGTGACAAGGACAAATGGTATTTTCATGATTCAAAAGATGTGCTCTCATTGGGTGACATTAAGAAGAAAGGATCTTCCCCCACCCAATCGGAGGTCAGTCCACTGGTCCCACTCCTTCAAACTCCAGATGAAATAACAATCAGCTATGCAGAAAATCATGGTGGGCAACTATACATGATGCCCGAACGTCAACCTCAACATCATGCTCAAGGCCAGAAATCACCATGCAGTGCTCTAAAAACCGCCAATATTAATAAGTGGACATTTCCTAGAGGCTCCTCTTTCACACACAACAGGCCCAAAGTGACCTTATTGAGCAAAACAAACTGATAGTTGGATTGACTTCTCCCATGTGTGTAGCTGGCCTGCACACAAACATAATCCATCCCAATTACTGTCCATATAACTCTAGGGTGCTATGCGGAAATGATAGTTCCAAATACGAAAATTGCACCGTGTCGCTCACTTGGGCATGATGTCCAGGCAGGCGTGGAGAGACATGACAAAACTTAAGGATACCCTACATGGAGATTTTAAGGGACAAAGAGGGGGAATTATATTTTTCCTAACCTTCATTTGAGCGAATCAAGGGGCAATTTAGGGAGGAGAAAGTAAAAGAAAAAGATTGAGAATTGCACATTTCGAGGTAAAGAATAAGGAGATTGCCTCCTTACAGAGATTGTGGGCACATACGTTAGATTGAAAATACGAAAATAATGGACATACAGGTGCCTCCAAAAGATGTCAGATGTTATGTTATGTTATGAAAAGGTATAAAGTGCACAGTCACCCAAAGGCATCATGGCGCTGGAGAGGGAGCCAAATAATCCACATGCCCATCTAAACTAAGTCATCAAAAACAAATAGGTTTTTAAAGCCTTTGTAAACGCCAGGTGATTTGACAGGTTTTTCATGCTACAGATGACTCCACTGTTCTGCCTCTCATCTGACTATCGCTGGCAAAGTAAGTGTTGGGATAAACCAAACCACCCAATTTCTTGGTGGATCGCAGTCCTGCAAACTTTTCAAACTTTTCCGTAGGTTCATCCAGAAACACAAAGGGGCCGATTCATGGAACAAACGTGCCCCGAAAATCCCAGTGCAAGCAGGCGCAAGGAGGCGCAAGCGTGAAAAAGCACACGCACGCGTGCGATTCAAGGAAGGCGCTGCGCTACTTTCCCACTGGTTGTGCGCCAAATCCGTGCATGGCGCATGCTGGCGCAAACGTCTCCAAACAGTGTGCGCTAAGCGCACAGCGAAAGCGCACAAAGCGCAGCGCACACAACAAAAGTAGGCGGAACAGGGGGCGTAACACGCGGAATGGGTAAGAACGCGTGAAAAAGAAGGCGTAACGGGGAAGTACTGCTGGGAAGTACACAGAACTCCCACACGCACGCGAACCACACGTATTCATGGAATCGAATAGGGCAAACCCGCGCACGGGCAAAGACACGCACAGGCCTAAACACGTCCGCCACACGAAGGCAGGCGGTAGCGTCCCTGCGCATTACAAAAGTGTGCAGAAATAAAAAGCACGCATATACTGAGTGGGGTACGTGTATTCCTGGGGTTCCTGTGAAGTTTCACACGCGATAGGCCCTGTGGTAGTGGGGTACATGTATTTCAGGGGTGCATGGGAAGTTTCACACGCGATTTCAGCAGGGTATGTGTATTTCAGGGGTGCGCAGGAAGTTTTACACGCGATTGGCCTGGGTACGTGTATTTCAGGGGTGCGCGGGAAGTTTTACACACAATTTCAGCAGGGTACGTGTATTTCAGGAGTGCGCGGGAAGTTTAACACGCGATTTCAGCAGGGTACGTGTATTTCAGGGGTTCGCGGGAAGTTTTACACGCGAAAGGGCAACGCCTGTGCGCGATACGTCACAGAGGCACTTACGCGCTAAGGGCCTTTGGTCGAATTAAATTGTGTACGTGTGCTGACGCGCTCATGCGCTAAGGGCCTTTCCTCGAATTACACGCTGGCGTGCACATTTTTCACGTGCCAAATCACTCCGTATCAAGCTGGCCACGCGAAAACACATGGAAGACCACACTCCTGCCCTGAAGGCCATTTTCCTGCCCCCCATAGCCCCGAGCACGCTCCCACCTGCCATCTGCTGCTGCCTGACTGTCTGCTGCCAACGTGCCCTGCTATTTGGTGCCTGCACATCAGCCATCTGCAGGGGTCCAGTTGCTGTGTCCACCCCTGCTGGAACAGAAGACTCCCGACTGGGATACCATCGCTCCATGGCCCAGCCCCAGGACCCAGTTGCCCACCCACGCCTGCCTCGGGGGTCGCCATGTCGGGGCAAACACCATATGAGACCACTGGCGACCCCCAGCCAGAGGGGCAGAGGGCCACCAGCTTCAGTCAGAAGGAAGTTGGTGTCCTGGTGGAGCATGTCCTGGGGCATTATGATGCCCTCTTCGGAACATCACGCACCAACAAGGAAGGACGGGATAGGATCTGGGATGACTTTGTGGTTGCCATCAACTTGGAGGGGGTGGCAACCCGCAACATCAAGCAAGTCAAGAAGCGCTGGGAGGACTTCAGGTCCAGGACCCTCGTAAAGGCCCGGCACCTCGTGGAGGGGGGTCGGGGCAGCATGAGTACCATCCAGATGAGGGTCCTGAAATGCATAGCCCCAGCGCTCCATGCCCAGATCCTTCAGAGGCAGATCCGTCCGGAGTTGAGCGGTAAGTGGCCAAGCATTGCTGTGTGAGACAAGGCATGTTGCAGGGTACTGGTTGTCTGATACTTGCCTGTATGTCTGACGTAGGCCATGTACGTATGTGTGTGTGCAGGGACATCATGGTCATGCATGTGAGACCAGTAATGTGTGAACCACATGGTAGGTGCATGTGTTACAATGCAACATGCGGAATGCACACATTAATGCACGCCTGTCTCTGTTATTGGACATGGATGGGGTGTGAGAGATGGGTGCTGCGGTCATGGACATGTATGGTGTCCATGTCTGTGTGTCTGACTTGCGTGTCTGTGACTTGTAAATGCCATGGATGCATGACACATGTCTGTGACAATGTTCAGATTCACTGATGCAGCCTACTCATCCTTGTATCCACTGTGTCTGCGGTGTACAAGGCCAGATGGATGAAACTATGGTGCAGTGTGTGCATGTGATAGGCATGACCCATGATGCATGTGAGTTTCAAACCAGCATTGTATGTTTCAAGAGTCCATTGGACATGTATGCTAATGTTCATTGCATGCGCCATGCCTGTTACTGCATGTGTTTTGCCTGCACTGACCCATGTGTTGTGGAGGGACATGATGGAAGTGATGTTTGACAGTGCCACTCATCTGCTATTGCTTCCTGTCTAGGGCACCATTGTACAGTACCCTGATACCCTGATGCTTGTGTTCTATGTCTCCCTCTACACAGCGGCAAGTGATGAAGAGGGCGGAGACGGCGCTGTGGAGCAAAGCGGTGGGGATGCCCCCACCGGACGGCGACGCAAGGCCCAGTCACCCTCCCAGAATTTAACATCGTCCGGGATTGAGGGGACTGATGCTGCGTCTGCCATTACAGCTGCAGCGGAAGGGGTGGGTGAGCCCCCACAGGGGCTTGCAACGGCGGAAGATGGTGTGGAGCCATCCAGGTTGGTGGTTTCCACAGAGGAGAAGGAGGCCACTACTGAGCCGCACATGGGGCCTGGTGGGGGTGGTACCACAGGCGCAAGTGGTGCAGTCCAGGGGCAGGAGTAGGAGGCAGCACAGGTTGCCGCGGAAGGGCCTGTGCATGTCACTGTCCCTGACACTGTGACTGCACCACCATGCTGCAGCATCACGGATGCCCCATCCCAGGCCCGTCCGCAGGTAGGGGGGATGTCCATGTCATCTGACACTCCTCTACCTGCGGACGAGGGGACCCCTGGCCGTATGGCGAAGGTCCTGATTAGTGTCGCGTTGCGCATGCGTGACATTCGTGATGACGTGCGTGCTTCCCGGGGGGAGCACGCACGTCATCACGAAGAGCAGCGTGCCAACGTGGCCCAGTTAGGAGTGTCCATGGTCAGGGGTTTTGTACATGTGTCGGCCACTCTGGTGGCCCTCTCCTCCTCTGTGGAGACTATGCGCCAGTCGTTCTCCATGCCGTCTTCCGGCCCAGATGCCACCAGGGCCCCCTGTGGACCTGCTCTGACCAATGCAGCCAGCTCGGTGGGGATCCCATCCCTGCCACAGTCGGGAGTCAGAGGTCCAGCAGGGGTGGACACCACAGCAACTGGACCCCAGCAGATGGAGGATGTGCCGGCATCATCGAGAAGGGCACATGCACGACGGCGTCGGTGGATTCCATCAACCTGGATGCAGTCGTGCTGGCAGAGGCAGTTGCGTCAGAGGCAGCGGCAGGCTCAACGTGGGAGGCATCATGGCTCGTGGCCATCTACATCAGAGGGGCAGGCATCGGCCAGAGGGCAGGAGGACCCTGGAATGGGAGTGTCTTCCGTGTGGCAGCAGTTGGGCCAGCAGATAGGTGCGGAGCGGCGGTGGGCGGAGGAGGCACGGCTCACGATGGTCAGGGCGGAGAACTCCATGCGCAGGGCACTGAGGCGGGTGAGTGCCTCGAGGGAATTTGCAGGGAGTTGGAGGTGGACATGGCGTTATCCCTGCGAGACCTCAGGGCCAGAGAACAGGCCCGCCTCCAAGACATTGAACAGGAGTTCGATGATGCCCTGGCCCATGACATCAACAAGTGAGCCGTTGAACTTGCCCGCCGCCATTGTATATAGTTCATTAGTGTTAAGTTTCATTTCTTTTTTCTTTCATTTGGGGCGCATGGACTATGCCCCACATTTTTGTATATAGTTAGTAATTAGGTAGGTTTCATTGTAGGTTTCATTTATGTCGTTGGGCTCATGGACCCTGGATTTGCTATTTGTACATAGTTTTACAGTGGATTTTTCTCCTTCATCTTTATTTTTCTTCACCATGGAGCAATGGATATTACGCTTTTCTTTCCCTTTGGATTTGCTTTGTTGGACGGTGACTTTGGACACATTTTCATTTGGATTAATTTGGATTCTCATTTTATTTATTTATCATTTTTTTGGACATGCTGCATTTTGATTATTATTGCCATTATTGTGTGTTTTTATTTCATTCCCTTCATTTTGACTTGAATACATTTTTTGTTTCTTACTTCAATGTGTGGTCTTCTCTCATTGGTTTCATGCATGTCACAATGTGGATTTTCGCAGTCATGTCACCATTGTGTGGGTCTGAGGGACATTGATTCATGGCCATGCTGGTTATGTATTTTCTATCATGACTTTGGGAATTCAATGTGGGGTGTTTGGACTGGGGTGGGATTTGGATGGCCATGAGGGGCATGGGTCTGGAGTGTGATGACCTGTCGGGGGGGACATGTGTGGGGGCCTGCTGACAGGTGCCCTTGACTGCTGTGGGGTGGGGGTGCAGGGGGACATGTGTGGGACATGAGTGGGGGGCTGCTGGCAGGTGCCCCTGACTGCTGTGGGGTGGGGGTGCAGGGGGACATGTGTGGGGGGCTGCTGGCAGGTGCCCCTGACTGCTGTGGGGAGACGGTGCAGGGGGACATGTGTGGGGGCTTGCTGGCAGGTACCCCTGACTGCTGTGGGGTGGGTGTGCAGGGGGACATGTGTGGGACATGAGTGGGGGCCTGCTGGCAGGTACCCCTGACTGCTGTGGGGTGGAGGTGCAGGGGGACATGTGTGGGGGCCTGCTGGCAGGTGCCCCTGACTGCTGTGGGATGGGGGTACAGGGGGACATGTGTGGGGGCCTGCTGGCTGGTGCCCCTGACTGCTGGGGGGTGGGGTTCAGGGGGACATGTGTGGGACATGAGTGGGGGCCTGCTGGCAGGTGCCCCTGACTGCTGGGGGGTGGGGGTGCAAGCTGACATGTGGCTTGGCTGGGGGGCATGCCCATGGTGAGTGGGCTGCCTGCGGGACATGACCAGGGGTGGGGGGAAGTCCCCTGTGGTGTGGGCTGCCTGCAGGTGCCGTGGGGGGGTGTAGAGGGAACACCTGGGAGGACCCACACTGTCAATTCACGTGTAGGACTCACCGCGCACCCCTGAAATTCACGTACCCCACTCTGACAGCAAAATCGCGTGTGAAACTTCCCTCGAACCCCTGTAATACATGTACCCTGCTGAAATCACGTGTGAAACTTCCCGCAAACCCCAGTTATACACGTACCCCACTCGGAAAGGCCCTTTCGCGTGTGAAACTTCCCTCAAACCCCTGTAATACACGTACCCTGCTGAAATTGCGTGTGAAACTTCCCGCGAACCCCAGTTATACACGTACCCCACTCGCACAGGCCCTTTCCCGTGTGAAACTTCCCCAAACCCCCGTAATACACGTACCCTGCTGAAATCGTGTGTGAAACTTCCCGCGAACCCCAGTTATACATGTACCCCACTCGCACAGGCCCTTTCGCATGTGAAACTTCCCGCGAACCCCCGTAATACACGTACGGTGCTGAAATCGCGTGTGAAACTTCCCGCGAACCCCAGTTATACACGTACCCCACTCGCACAGGCCCTTTCGCGTGTGAAACTTCACGCGAACCCCAGTAATACACGTTCACAGCTTGGCGTTTGCTGTTTGGCAGCCCTGTAAACAGGTCCAGGGTTAGCGCAGCCCTTTGCGCTGGATTGGGGATTTTGCTGGCTTTTCCTTGCGCTAGGGGCGTTCTTGGGGGCGTAACTGGCGGTGCTGCTGGGTCGCTGCGCCAATCTGCACCACGGCTGGTTTTGGAAGCGACAATCCATGAATACGCTGTGCGCGGAAATGGATTTTAGTGCACGCGGCTGCCGCAGACATTCGCACGCGCACACTGTGCACCAGCCGCGTGCGCCACTTGTGCGCTAGATTCTATGAATTACCCCCAAAAGGTCACTCAGGGGTATAAAATGGTAGTTCTGAGGGGGAGGACAGGCTGTTCCAAGCCCCCATGGAACCCTCTAACATGCAGGTCTCATGGGGCAGTTGAGCATCTTGAGCTGTTGTCCTTTTTCCAGCTCTACTGCACTTGAAAAAGGAAAGAATTTGAACTGTTCTTGGGTTAATGGGGGGTGGTACCATAGGGACAGGCAGAGGTGTAGGGAGGCTTTGAGGAAAATGTAGTGTGATGGTTTGCACATTTAAAACGAACTCAGCAATATTTGCATTGCTCTAAACCTCTGGATAGATGGCCCAAAATCAGCTGCGGATCACTTTTGGAGAAGTTCACCTACTGACTGCCTAGGTCCCAGCACTTAAAGGCCTGTTCAGACACCAGCCTTTCAGGCAGGCCAAGCATTTCTCAAGAGTCACCAAGGTTGCCCAACTCCAGGTCTTGAGGGCCAGAACCTGACAGGTTTTCACGATATCCCTCATTAATATTCATAAGAAATATTGTTGTATGCATTTATACTCATTGTATGCAAATTGATCTCATGAATATTAATGAGGCATAGCTTGAAAATCTGACAAGTTTCCAGGCCTCGAGGCCTGGAGTTGGACAACCCTGCTCCAGACAGTCCACTCTTGTAGTCAGGTGAGATACAAGCTTTAAAGAGTGTAATTTAATAAGCTCAACCTTTAAATTGACAACTGTGCTGTGTCTCAGAACTCATTCTCAACTTGAAGGCCCCATACGAGGGTTACAGTAATGCTTTCTATTGCCAAATGCAGGAATGCACATTTGCAGAACTGCTTTTGCTAGTATGGTGCATGGAAAGGAAGTAGCATGGAGTAGCAAAGGAAGCTATAGAGGATTTGGACAGATTTTTCAAAGTGATTCTCATCTTAATTTTATTTCCTAGGCTCTGAGTCTCCAAGGCTTTGCAAGACCACTTTGCACACACTCTGCGAGGGTCTGGCTTTACAGAGCTGTCATTAGCATCTATTTTTAACCACGGCTGTCTTTGACCTCAATTTGATGCCTATGTTAGAAAAACCTATAGAACATAAATTAGGAGATGCGGGAACAGCCAATTGACACCGGGAATACATTATCTTGCCTTTGAGACATTGTATATGTTACATTCGAAAGCTCATAGAAAAAACATAATTTAAGGAGATCCACAGTGCGTGATGATCAACTGTTAAAAATTGAATAGGTACTAAACATAAAAATGCAATTGAACAAAAATATAAAAAAAGTGATGAAATCCTACAACATCTCATTTTTCAAGTAAATTAAGGACAGCGCTTTAAACATTGCGTGTTCTGCTGGTGATGGCAGGGAGGGATGTTGGCCTACAGGGAACCGTGCACACACGTAGACTGGGGGATTCAGGCGTGTGCCAGGGACGAAAGGCCTGAGGGACGGATCCAGCCAGTCACATATCACAACTAGGGTATCTGAAAGGCTGGGTCAGAGTCATCTGCATGTCAGGCAAGGCCTGACATGTGACTGACTCGGCCCAGGCCATCAGGGCTTTCGGGAGGTTCCCACCTTGCCAACCACCAGGCATTATCCTTATGAGTCAGTCTGGCCCTGCAAGAACAGCAATGATAATAATTTATATCTGCAATCAATTTAAAGCGTAATCAGCCCTTGCAGCAGGGCTCTAGGCTGGCTCTTCCATGATAAAACACAAAAAGGTTATACATAAATCTCATCCCTTGTTACTATGGGTGATGCAGAGCAAACATTTCAGAAAACAAAGGAGGAGAAGGCGGCTTAACAGGCAAGCATTGTCTGCGACGGTTTTATTGAACACGTTTCAAAAAGAGCCAGTTGATTGCAGTGCTCAGAAATTAGCTCCTCTAGAAACAATTCGTGCTATTAGAGATAAAATAGGACTTACATTGTCAAAAATAAAACAATAAACTATTCCGAAGCCTGCTCATTAGATATTTTATAGATGGAATCAGGGTGCATGCAGGCCTGATCACTGTTAAAAGGCAAGCATCGCATACTCTCCCTGCAATCGTGCTTTCTTGTTTGGTTAACTGGAATATATTTGAAATGACAAATACATTATATGGAAATCCAATAACAGGCAAAGCAATATTAAGTGATCTTTAGTAGATAGGTTGACGGATGGGTGAGCAGGCACAGAAACAGACGCATAGATAGATAGATAGATAGATAGATAGATAGATAGATAGATAGATAGATAGATAGATAGATAGATAGATAGATAGATAGATAGATAGATAGATAGATAGATAGAAACAACAAGCTTTTTTCAGAAACAAAAATGATCCTTAAAGCACAATGAATAAAAAACACATACAAACATCCATGATAATTTCAATGGCAACCTAAAAGCCCCAATTCGATCCCAACAATAAACTCAAAATAAAATCATTCAAATGCCCAAAGTTAAATATACGAGACATCACAAAAAAATAAAAACATTTAGGAGTGGGAGCAGAACCTCTCTCTAATAAGTCTATGGCCCTCATACCGAGTTTGGAGGTAGTCATGGCGCTATTAGCGCCATGACTACCTCCAATACCGGTTCCGACTCCGGTTTGGTGAAAGGGGGGACTTACTGGTCCAGTCCGACCTTGGCGGGACCAGTAAGTCTCCATTCACCAAACCATTCCCCATTTCCATTTGAGCACCTATAGGGCTCTTTGGGAATGGGGAAGGTGCAAATAACAGTACCGCAATTTGCGGTACTGTTATTTGCTCCCTGGACCCTTTGCGGATCCCGCTAAGGCTGCCTGGTAAAATCCACAAAGGGACCTCGGAATAGGGCGCAAAGGGATTACCGGCACCGGTGTCCTTACCGGTGCCGGTAATCCCTTTGCGCCAGCCTCAGAATGAGGCCCTATATGTCTGGATCTTTGCCATCCATCCCTAAATAGCTATTGAAATCATTGGCTGCATTAACCAGTTCACGCATTATTCTCCAGGCCCACCAAATCGAGATTGGCACTACAAAGGTCACTTTAAGACCATTAGTGCTTGAAGGCCACACCAAGCCCTCCTGGATGTGTCGTAAAAGTAGCCTATTTGTGTATGGGCCTGACCCTTCTCAGTCCTAAAACAATATAAGTTGAGTACACACATAAAACATGTATCACTGCTTGCTTCATTCCTGCACCCCTGCCTACAGAAACATCATGGGCCTCTAGTGCAGACCAGTACCATAAAGGTAAGACAACCAAATCCAAAAGTACTATTTAGGACTTTCATTTTGTGGCAGGTTATTAGATCGGGGTAGCCTTCTAGGGTTCAAAAGGGCTTGATGTTAAAATGTTCCTGGGACCTCTGGAGGGAGCAGGGAAACTCCAGACGTCCCAAGCTTGGACACTTGGAATTCCAGGATAGGGACTGTCCTGGAATTCCAAGTGTCCAAGCTTTGCCTCCATGAAATCTTCTTGAATAGATTAGGGATCCTCCCAGGCCAGCGGCATCTAAAGGTTCTTACCCAAGGCAAAGGCCCTTCCATTTCCACTTCTTTCCATGTGTAGGGCAGACTGGATTACGATGACGCCAAGGAAGTGACGTTGCGCTGAAAAAGTACAGTGTAACAAACCATAGAAGAAAAGACAGCAGGAAATGACACTCGATGCCAGAAAGGAATCAGCGAAGGAGGGAAGAGTGGAAAGAAAAGAAACATACATGGGACATGAGTTCACTCAACTAATGCTGGGCCCGAGAGGCCAGTTTGATGGGTAAGCTGCAGGAAACCTTGAAATAACCTTTCCCGAAATGGACAAATGGAGAGGCCCAACAGCTATGTCAAGTCCAACCCTCATGGAGAAAGGAGGGCAGAGAAGGAAGACACCCAAGCATGAGCTGCTCTGGGTCAGAGTAAAACACCATAGCAGGGGTTTCCATAGCAGGTAAGAAATCTAACAGACAAAGCCCAGAGGTTATGTGCATACCACTTAAGATCAACTGTTCACCTCATTAATAAAGTCAAGAGGCCATGAATGTCTCTGAAAAGTGGTAAGGCTACTGATACAGTCAAGCGGGTTCGAGTGCCTCTGAGATCAAACTGTTCACGCCACTGGTGAAGTCAAGAGGTTAGCTGTGCTTCATTCTAAGGACACGAGAGGCTGATGGTAAGCCTTTGATAGACAGTGCTTCAATCAAATGCCCCTGGCTGGAAGAGGGGGTTGTATTTAAATACCACAAGTGTCTGATGCTACACCTCTGAGAGAATGTGCTGCATTCAAAAGACACATGAAACCTCTAAGAGACTGTAGGACATTGGGTGGGGGTGCCAGCCAGTCAGGGAGCTCGGAATGCGGGCTGAATCCTTTGGTATAAGGCCGCATTCCAAGCTCCCCCATGGCTGCTCACCCTTTGCCATGGCCTACCTTCTTCCCTCCCACCTCCCACGTCACCCATACCGCCTTTAACACCCACGAGAAACTCCATCGGGGTGCTAAAGGCGATGTTAACATTTTGAAACGTACTTTTATTCCGCCCTGCGGCGCTTGTCGGGAACAGGAGTCTGTCTTCAGTGTTGGTTCCACTTAATGGGAATGGGGCTCGATGCTACAGAGAGTTCGCCATATTAAAACCTGGGAACTATGCAAAGGGAGATTAGCCACAATGTTTCTAATATGGATGATGTGCTAAAAGACTTAAAGTTCTACGCCATTGCACTGGGGGAGTTCACTGTGCTGAATTTTCAAATTTTTCCGGATGAGTCCTCATCAAAGGCATTGTCACAGATGCAACTCCAAATGTGCTGACGTGCCTAAAATATGCCTGGCTCCCTGCGCATTCACATCACATAGATGAATGTTTGGGCTCCATTGGTTGGTGGCAGCCCTTTGTATATGGTTGTAGTGGGGTAGTGCCTGTTTTATTCAGGGATATTCCCACAGAGAACCCCTTAGTAAGATTCACTATTGAGTGCAGCAGCTTAGAGTTGTGTCATGCAAGAGGGATGGAGTGGGGGGGGGGTATAGATGTTGCCAGCTGAACTCCTTACTCAATTCCACTGCTGAACTAAGGTCAGGGAATATGCCTGTGAACATCTGAAAGTGCCATTATCTGCTGATTGTGTAGCCACCAAATGTTTGAATGATGTAATCCTATTATTCCAGGTTGAGAACATTCCCAGCTCCCAGTTTCTTTTATAACTTTAGGGTCTGCAGCCATGCTTCATTAAAGCATGTCCATCGTGCCACAGCTAATGATAAGTCCTGGAACATAGGAGAGGAACCACCAAAGGACAAATATTGTCAAAGCACTGCTGGACTTCATCCTTCTATGACTGTTTCTAATGGCAAAGCTTGGCCAATGTTCATGACCACTAGACTTCTAAACCTTGACCGGAGAAACCCTTCATGGTACTCCCTTCCCTGGCAGGCAACATTATAGTCACCAGCTCAACTAGCCTCTTGATCCAGAGGGCCTTTCTACTGTCTCTGTGAAGACCCTCCATAAAGAGGCCGCATTAAAAGCATTGGTAACCAGCAGCACCATTGGCCTGTGATCAGTAGAGAACACACTTCAGCAAGCGGAAGGGCTCCGTCTCTGATCTGATGCCTTCTGAAGACTTGCTTGCATCTGTCACTGCATCGTACATGGTGACCAAGAAGTGAGCAGACAAACACTAAACAAGAGGCACCGATAAAAGGGTGAGTCTGCAGATGATATTTACCTGGACATAGATGTTAGAGTCATTGTGTGCACGGTTCACTGCACTCAGATTCCCTGCAACTCCACCAAGGACAACTTTGCTCATTGCAAGTCACCTGCACTGATCAATTTGAGAACTGTAACCGATTAGGTTATGGGTGAAAGCTACTCCAAGACGTTCCATGTCCATCTTGCATGGCCTCTGTGTACTCCTTAGCCTTTCCTATGACCCTTAGAGTGCATATTTTGAGTCAGTTTCCACAGGATGAGCATGTGAAAGCTTGCTGGAGACCACATTTGCTTCAATTAGTTTGTGCTCCCATACTCTGAAGAAAGCGCTTAGAGACATCTGTCATAATCTGAGCTGGGGCCTGATTATGGGCTGTGTGTGTTATGATAGTGTGGTGATGTCACTGACATTCTATGTGGAGTGTTGGTGGAGTTTTGGAGTTCTGGGTTCTACTGGCGTCATTTGGACCTAATATGCTGGGCTGGATGGATGACCCAGTGCTTTCTCTACTTTACAACTGGAGAATAAACCTACATGTAAACTACTTACCTTCTGTGTTACCTGTTCTATGAAGGAGACTTGGTTTACAACACTGGCGACGAGGTTTGGATTTTTGCTGCTGGGAAGGGGCAGCAGGTGAGAAGCGCTGCCTTCTAGGAAGACATCCATTTAGCTGTGAGAAGCTGCAGTGGAGGTCCAGGTCAGGGTCTAGGTCGGTGACCCTAAAAGTGCAGTTGCCAGGCGGCCAGAGGTTGTGGCCATGTTTATCCTGCTAGCCGGGCGCCTGCAGAGGGCAGCAAAGGAGCAGTTTTAGTGTCCATTGGTCCCTATCTTGCCAGGCAGGACAGCAGGGATTGTCATCCCAGGCGGGCTGTCAGGGGGCAGAAGTTGGCGCTGCTTGCGAGGGAAGCCCTGTGCAGCGTGTCGGCGGTCAGGACATTAACTGGTGAGAAACAAGTCTGTTTATTTGGCTGCTGCTGGCGGTGATCGGTAGCTTCGGTGAGGGTGATTTTTGCGACTCCATGATCACTGCGGAAGGAGTGCATTACAATTATGCCAGAGTGCTGTGCACCCTAGGGCAAAGTGGATATGTGGTGCTGGCTGAATAACGCGGCAAGGGGCTGGAGAGGGTAAAATTCTCGCAGCCGAAGGAGGTGACTATGGGGATGTTCACCTGTTGGTGCCGACGGAGCTTGTGATGACGTCGGCTGGAGGCGGGCCGGCGTTCACACTGGAACGCAACGTTGGTCGTAATGGCGGCATTCGTTGGGGGCGCAGTGTCAACGGTGCCGTGTGCACAGACCTGTTAGTCTTCCCTGGGTATGGCGCGACGGGCTCTGTTACCTGTGTGACAGGTCGAGTACGCTGTGTCTGGAAGAATGAAGGCAGTCCAGAGGGGTTGCCTGCAGTAACTGTAGGATCACGTGAGGATATTAGCCGGTGTTTGAGAACTGGCAAATATTTTGGTGGATGTGCGGAAAGCGCGAAGGACAGCTTCAGTAGTCTTCCGGTGGTTACCAAGAGTTGGTTGTGTGCCAAGGAGTGGAATGTTCTATGGGACTTCAGAATCAAGTACTGTGCGTTTGCACTGCATTGGAGAGAGTTGGATCCAGATTCTTGGGGTTCATACAGGAGGAAGGCATACATCAAGTTGGAGGACTAATCAGAGGTAGGCGTTGGGTGAGGCTGGTTTTGTTGTAAATGTCGTTTGTGTATATGTTGTGGCCTCTGGGTTTAGTACATGTATAGGTTTGGGCCTGGGTCATGTTAGATTGTTTAAAGGCCTGTTCATATTTATGTACTGCTGTTGTGTTTATGTCTGCGGCCTGCTGTTTAGGATTTTTTCAACTGGCTTTAAGTATGGACTCGTGGGTATGGGGTCCATGGGCAGTTGTAATGTTTTTTACAATGTGTTCATTTGCAGGGTGGGTTTTCATTGGACATGTGAGTGTGGCGTGGCGCAGGTACTTCAGCACCAAATCATTTTACTGGTTGCATTTCATTGGACATGAGGGTATGGGGTGCAGCGCTGGACTATAGCGCAGGTGACATTTGCTTGGTGTATACCTATTTTGATTGCATTCCTGGAATTTAATAGCTTTTATTGTTGTGTTGTTTGTTTTTGTTTTGTGTTTGTTCGTAGGGGAGATATCCCCTGGCAATCTCTGGGGTGGCCGGCTGTGCTCTGAAGGGACTGTTTGGTGCTGTCTATGTTTGGTTTAGGTGACAGTGAGGTGCTGTTTAGGATGTTGGTACGGTTGGTGCTGTATGTGACGTTAGGGGCAGTGAGGTGCTGTCTAGCGGTTAAGGGACTGTGAGGTGCTGTCTATGTGTGGTTAAGGGGCAGTGAGGTGCTGCCTATGTTGCGGTTAAGGGGCAGTTAGGTGCTGTCTATGTTGCGGTTAAGGGACAGTGATGTGCTGTCTATGTTGCGGTTAAGGGACAGTGATGTGCTGTCTGTGAAGTGCTGACTATGTTTGGTTTAGGTGACAGTGAGGTGCTATTTAGGATGTTGGTACGGTTGGTGTTGTATGTGATGTTAGGAGCAGTGAGGTGCTGTCTAGTGGTTAAGGGACAGTGAGGTGCTGTCTATGTGCGATTAAGGGACAGTGAGGTGCTGCCTATGTGTGGTTAAGGGGCAGTGAGGTGCTGTCTATGTTGCGGTTAAGGGGCAGTGAGGTGCTGTCTATGGTGCCGTTAAGGGGCAGTGATGTGCTGTCTATGTTTTGGTTAAGGGGCAGTTAGGTGCTGTCTGTGTATGTTATGGGGATAGTGTGGTGATGTAATGTCTGGCAGTAGGATCAGAGCTTTGGCTTGGAGTTTTTGAGTTGGACATAGACATATTGGCCACATGTCTGTGTGGGGCTTAGAAGTTGAGTGGGCTAGTGTGGTTGTGGTGTGTGGGGTCTCCACTGGGGAAGGATTTATTGTTTGGTTCCTTGCATTGTTGTTGTTCCTCAGCGGATTTATAGCTGAGTGGGTTTCAGGCTTTGGGGGAGAGCCTGTGGTTTGGGTTTAGTTTCTTGTGTTTTCCATTTAAGTTCTTGGTTAGATTTGTGTGTAGCAGTTGGGAATTGTTTCTCAGCTGGTATGAGCTATATAATGTTGTTTTTGGTGAGCAAATTGCAATCAAAGGTGGGTTCTTGTGGTGGTTTATAACTTTTCTTGCAATATTGCGGTTGTGTTGGGTCTCGATTATGGTTTTAGTGTTGTGTCAGTGGTAAGGAAGGAGATGTGACATAATCTGTGCTGGGCCCTGATTATGGGCTGTGTGTATTATGATAGTGTGGTGATGTCACTGACATTCTATATGGAGTGTTGGTGGAGTGTTGGTGGAGTTTTGGGGTACTGGGTTCTACTGGTGTCAGTTGGAACTAATGTGCTGGGCTGGATGGATGACCCAGTGCTTTCTCTACTTTACAACTGGCGAACAAACCTACATGTTAACTACTTACCTTCTGTGGTTCCTGTTCTATGAAGGAGGCTTAGTTTATAACAACATCCCCATAAAAGAAACTACAACCGACTACCAACCAACCATGTTTTGAAGCATCCTAGTCTCACATAACAAGCCATCATGCGCTCGCAGATCATACCTCTTAAATGTCAAAATGCAAGCGTCATAGATCCCAACAATGCATAGCATGAGGCACTGTGCATACCAACCCTTAACCTTCTGACCCTGAACCTGTGGGTGTAGCCTCTTCTGTCCCCCACGACAAGCGGCTAATGTCCATTTGACATGCATGTGGAGCAGCAAAAGCTCTATTAACATAAAGAGTCAAAACTCATTTTACCAGCCCTCGTGGTCTGCATTTATGGGAGGGATTTATGGGAGTGCATAGTTACATCTCACCTCTTTGAGATGTGAAATACATTTTAAGTGGAGAAATTCATCATATTAGTGATACTATTTATTTTTTTGTCTTATTTTTTTATGTTGAATATGTGATAATTAATTTTGACAATTTTGGATAAATTAGGTTTTATAAATTATGTCTAAAGTTTATATCTAAACTGTATCACATTATTAAATAAATAAATAATTTTAGAAAACACATTTCTTTTCCTAACACATTTATGCATCATACTTCAATTGGATCAGCTGTTCGCAAAGAGTTCTCATATGTTATATTAGCTGGATAAATGGTGCTGGGTGAAACTGAACATCCTGAGTCTATTTTCTCCTCAAACAGATGTAACTAAAAAAATGTATATTAATGTGTTATTCTTTCCACAAAGATGTTTATGTGGAGAAATATCCAAACGAAATGTATTTTTTTAAAAGATTATTTGTCACAAATTTGTAACAATTCCCATTAGTTGTAGGAGGCGACAGACATTCGTGATTCTATTAATGGCAGGGAGGTGAGTATTATGCTCTTCCTTTTCTAAAACATTTCATATAGCAGCAAGAAAAAAATGCATTTGAACTTCTTATCCCATAACTCTCCATTGTGTCCTCCCCTTTCGATCCTCCAATCATTGTGTCCGTCCATATAAACCCTCCATGGGCTCCTCTCAGTCCTCTTTCATAGCTGTGACAATCCATCTGATCACTGGCACGTCCACACCACCACGTGCAACCTTGAAGCCAAATTCATGGAACAGTCAGCACCACTGGTATGCGGCTTGTGTAGAGAGAATGACCCTCTGTGTCCTCTGGAACTAGGGTGGAGTGAAAGCAGAACTGTTAGAGATCAGGAGACAGGGATAATACTTGCCTTCGTGCCATTAACAGAATCACGACTGTCCATTGCCTCCTAGGACTAATCGGAATTCTAAGGCATGGCAGGAAGGCTTCTCTATGAAATCGGGAGGGCGAGAGAAACAGAGAGAGAGAGAGAGACCACAGTGATCAGCCGGGCACTTCCCACTATGCAGCATTGCACAAATCCCCTTTCTACATCCCCACTGCAGTGTCCCAGCACCTGGTCCTTTTCTCTAACCAGTGCCAGGTGCTCAGCGTCAGCATCTGGCAGGGAAGGGATCCAACCGCTATCCAGCCATGACTCCGTTTCGCCTTCCCCTTGCACGCGGTCACCGCTTAATGGAATAAGCGGAATCCCTCCCACAATACACAATCACCACTGAACCACCAGAAAAATCGTAACATAGGTAAACAATGGAGAATTAGTTGCAAAACAGGAGGACTGGGAGGAGCCCCATTGTGTTCTTATATAGATGGACATGATGCTTGAAGATCGAAAGTGGTGGAAACAATGGGGAGTTATGTGAGTAGTCGTTCAAATGTGTTCTTTACTTGCTGATATATAAAATAAAGAAAAGAGAAGTACATGATAGGAACCTCCATGCCATGACTTAGAATTATTTCTGGTTAAAAAAAGTGCACTGTGGGCAACTAGACATCCTGGACAGTACACCACTGCCACTTCCTGTTTCTTCTCATAGCTGGAAATTCTTCAATAGCACACTCTTGTGAGTGGAAACCTCTTCACGTTCCTTCCGTTGTCCTGCTGTGTGTGCGGGGCATTGTACTTTACTCTTTTTCAGAGGATAAGGGCACAACATTGCTTATTTTATTTTATCTCTTCTAATTTAGCCAGGAAACCGTCTTAAATGGGGACTTACTCAGTACCATTTTCAGCGCATATTCTCCAATGGTTTTTGGCTGAAAGGGCAGCAGAATGAATCTGCTAAAAACATGGTTAATCCAAAAAACTTTGCTGGTTGCATATTTAAAAAAAAAACAGGAACATATTAAACTTTGCCTAGCTCAGTAGCTAGAAACAAATGCATAAGTCTACAGGTGAAAATGTAAAACGTTTGCACCTGCCTAGCTTCACGGTTCTTCTCTGCTTGTATTGCTGCAGCAGGAAACAAGCAGCATAACAGCAGAAATCTCCAAAATACAATAAGTCACACTACTAACGTTTGATTAGAACAACCACAATGAATAAGAAAAACAGAGCAAAATGTGAACTATGACACTGCAGTGGGTTGTTCAAAGGAAACCTATAACTAGGCCTTGCAGTGATACATCCTTGAAACGTAGGCACATGGAACCCAGATGAGACAGTGGGCCTCATTACGACCCAGGCGGGAAGTAATGGACATTACCGGCATGGCGCAACTAACGTGTCCGTGCTGGCCAGAAACCATTAAAAGTGGTACATTACAACCTCTCGGGCATGAGCATTGCGCCATGCCGGTAACGTCCCAAAAACGCCACCTACCGGCATCATATGCCGTGCAAGGTGCACTACCGCCAGCCTACCCACCGATATTAGCGATCACCGCAAATAGCGGTGACCGCTATTAGCGGTGACCGTAAAGAAGCGGATCCGGAATTTGCGCCATCGCACCGGAACGGGAAAGAGCACGGCGGCCATCTTCAAAAACACAATCCATTGCCATCCTCCACAACCAGTGCACATCTGACCCCAGACCCGCCACAAACCTTCACCCACATCCACCCATCGTCAGAATGCCGAAAGTTGTTAAAAAAATGTGCAATCGGCTGCGGCAGGAGCGCTTCACTAGGGAAGAGCTCACCATGTTGGCGGAAACCCTACAGGAAAATGCGGATGTTGTATTCTCAGCAGAAATGACCAATCCGGCAATAGCACGGAAGAAGGCCATATGGGACCTAGCCGCACAGTGGGTCAGTGCAGTTGGAACAACACCCCGCACCAAAGACAGTGCCGGAAAAGGTGGGACGTCCTCTGGCTCCGCGTAAGGAGTATACGGTCTGCCAACAGAAACCTGGGCATGGCAACTGGTGGAGGAGCAGACTCACCAATAAAATTGCAGCCGTCGGAGGAGATATGTGCCACAACCATTGGCATCGAGAGCATCGACAGGGTCGGAGAAATGGAGAGAGGAGCCCCCACATCAGGTGACGCAGGTAGGTGCCTCAAATCAAGCCATGCAAAACTCTCTGAAGTCCAGTTTCATGGGAAGCACAATGTTGCCTAATAGGGTTAACGCGACACATCAGCAGAAGACTGCCTACAGGCATTATTGACCTACACCCTGTACACATGCAGTATGCACACTCTCACTGTAGGCACCCACATTCCTGCATGCTTATCCCACCCAAAAGGGAGACAACCTGTATGTCACTGCCTCCAATGTGCACCATCTAGTTATCAAAATGATGGCAGTCATCACAATGCCTGCTCAATGTCCGCAGACCCATCAATAACACTTTCCCTCCTTTGCTCCACCACAGGCTCCCATTCGGACCTTGGCGAGGAAGACACTGCCACCACACCTGCCAAGAAGGCCAGGCCCGAAGTAACACCACACCAACCCTCCACCTCTGCTGGACAAAACAAACCCCCACAGCAGTCAAAATTGACGGCCACAACACAGGCCAGGGCACCGATAAGCACCAAGGCAAGCAGCACGGTACCACCAGCAACAGACATCCAACAACTGGTGGCCACTGAAGGGACTGTGTCTGCAGGAAGCAGCACGATTGGGGAGACTGCTGCCATTGCAGCTTGCTCGGATAGTGATGTGGGGAATGATGATGATGTCGTAGAATGTCCCCCCACTGCCCACCCTGATTCCCCCTACCTGTCCCCATGTAGCCTGCATGATGATGGCACACAGGGGCAATCCCCTGATGACTCCTGGCCAGCCACTCCATGCCCAGTGGAAGGTGTGGAGGAGGAGAGCAGCCCAATGAACACGCCACTGGCATTATCCAATGCCCAAAAAAACCAAGAGTCGCTGGACCAAATCTTAACACGCCAACACCAACTGTCCTCACTCCTGACTCAGCATGTGGCCGAGACTGGGGCGGAAATGCTAAAATGTGCCGAGACTGTGAAGGCAGCCATGCAATCCTCCACCAAGGATATCTGTGCCGAACTTGCCGCGGTGCGGCACGTGCTCTCGGAGCTTGTACAGACAATGAGGGACATGCGTCCTAGTGAGCAGCCGTGTACCTCCTCCGCTGCCAGTTCTGCCCCAAGCAGCCCCGTCCGCAGGTCGGGCAGGAACCTGCGGAGTACAGGCAAGGGTGCCCCGGGGGCCGGCAGAGGGGGCTGCCAGTAGAGGCCGCCCAGTGGAACAATCCCACATTAGGCACTTCACCACAGGCATCCACGCACTTTTGCGGGGAGTTCAGGGGGGTGGTGGGAGTGGGTGTGTTGGGGAGTTGAGGGGGGAGGGGGGAGTGGGTGTGTTGCGGAGTTGAGGGGGAGGGGTGAGTGGGTGCGTTGGGGAGTTGAGGGGGGAGGGGGAAGGGGGACTGGGTGTGTTGGGGAGTTGAGGGGGGAGGGGGTAGTGGGTGTGTTAGGGAGTTGAGGGGGGAGGGGGAGTGGATGTGTTAATTGAATTCACCTTTACAATGCAATTTTTGCTTGAGCACAAATCACATGTGTGGACATTGCTCATTGCGTATGTGTGCTTTATTGGTGAACAGTCCACAGTGTGCACATCCCAGACACACACAGTGCCCCAATTTCCATCTCCATGTGACACCCCCATCCGTGTGTGCTAGAAACATTGGTTGATCAGAGTCTGATGCATGTCACGTCCCTCCTGTGCATCGCTGCCTCCCTGAGGTGGTGCCCCATCCCCACCCTCCTCATCCTCATCGTCAGGTGGTTGCAGTTCAGCGTCAGGGGGCAGGGGCACATTCCGTCTGATGCACATATTGTGTAGCATGACACATGCCATGACGATCTTTGCCACCTTCTCATGGCGGTACAGGAGTGCCCCACCAGACCTGCTGAGGCAGCGAAACCGTGCCTTCAATTGGCCAAATGTCTGCTCAATCACCACACGGGTTTGTGTATGTGCACGATTGAAGTCCTCCTCGTGCTGGTTCTGTGGGTTCCGGACTGGGGTAGGGAGCCACCTCTTCAGGGGATAGCCTGCATCACCTGTATGTGGGCAACAATGTATGTGTCAGTCATGACATCAAATCTCAAATCATGACTTGCCACCATGGCATGCATTCATCTCTTACTTTGTACCACATTTACATGCACAAATGGAGTCACACTATGTGACCGGTATATGTGTATTCCTCTCATGGACTGTTTTGCATGCCATCAACCAGTGTATGCAGGGGGGTCCAGTGCCTTGTGAGTGCCTGTTAGGAAAGATTTCTTAATTGTGGGTAATTTTCCTTCCATGTGGCAACCCCTAAACTTTTTGCTGTTGTTTTCACCATGATCTAGACTTTGCCAGGGAAGTGCAGCCTTCTGCCGCACTCCTCTGGGCTTTCGCTCCATTCTTACAGGGAAACTGACATGCCCTTAAGACAGTCAGTACCGGGAAACACTGTTTTTTTCCGTAGTTTCTTTATCATGTTGCAGCTTTCGTGCAACATGACACAAGAGGGCACTGTAAGCTAAGTTACTGCTCTCTTGGGTCTCTAGTCTTCTACAGGCCCTAGATACTCTGTTTGGATTGTAAATGATCGGCGCAAGTGAATCACGGACGGGAATGGTGGAAGCAATCGCTTCTTGTGTTTTTGAGCTCCTTTTGGCGTTGTAAGCACGTTTCTCGCGCTTAGCCCAAAATGGTGGCCTGGCTCCTAAAATGGCCAGACCACAAGGCTCTTTGTCCTGTCCGCTGACCGTCTTGCCCCCTTCACCTTCCCCAGGTCGAGCCGACCCGGGGCCTTCCTTATTTGAGCATTTACTTTCCCGCGAAACACAGATGCTTTCGCAGGCTTCTACAGGCCTTGTGTGTGCCTCGAGGATGTGGGCTGGGATGTCTGGTCCCAATACACATCCTGGGTGCCAGAGAGTCTAGTGTGGTATGAATGCCTGGGACCACCGTGGTCCGTGATAGGTCCACGTATGGTGTGAGTGTTTGATGAGCGGATCTCCCATTGGGTCCCCTCCGTTTTGGCGCGAAGGGAACCGTGGATAAGAGGGGGCTGGAAACGCCACTACCATGTGTCATGATCTCTGCTTCCAAAAGGTCAGGGTTTTCCCAACTCCCTTGGAAGCAGATCCATAACCCAGGTTCCGAGTGCCAACCAGTCCCAATTGGGACCTTTTGGACCCAGTCCTGGCGCCAGTGGCACCAGGCTCATAAATATGCCCAGTCCCAGCGCTGGAAGCGCCGGGCTCATAATGCTTGGGTGGACTTACCTTCAGCAGACCATGCTGCTTACTTGCCTGCCAGTTGAGCCTCTGATCCTCTTCTGTTTGGAACTACTTTTCCTGTTGGGTGGGGCTGGAGCCACTCCCTAGATTCAGAACACTGGAACTCTTCTGGAAGGCAGGAACTCTTTCCTTACCAGGAACTCTTTTCTTACTTAGGCGTGGCTGTGGAAGGAGACACCTAAGCACTACAGGAGGCTATTTAAACCACACCCGGTGGATGAATCTTGCTTTGCGTTATTCTGCAACCTCTGCAGCAGAACGCTCATCGTGTCTTCTGCATCCGGTCCTGGGTCTAAGGAAAAAGGCTTACCATCCTGAATCCAGTCTTCAGCAACACCTATAAAGACAAGAAAGAACAGGTTAGCATTCCGGCATCTGAAAGGCAAAGGCTTACCTACTCTTCGTGCGCCCCGGAGGTCTTCACACTGCATTCCGGCATCTGAAAGACAAAACAAGGTGCGTTTAAAGACATTGGGGAACTTTAATACTCACGTGCCATTACTCCTTTCCACATCTAATCCAGTGGGTATTCCGGCACCCTGCAGCCGCTCCGAACTCGTACCTGCAAAATAAAAAGACAGTTAGAGCGCATAGTGAAGCAGGCAACAAGCGCTTACTTACGTGCTTCCAGGCGCTTCTATTCATCACACGGGCTCCATCTTCAACTCACTTCAGCCCGTCATCCGCCATCGCCGGAACCCTGCAAAACAAGAGACATCATTACTAAAGACTTTAAAAACATTTGAATGACTCGAAACTTACCGTTCGTGCAGTAAACGACGGACAGCAGTCCTCTGAAGTCAAGAGGCCTGCGCTACCTATCCAGTGAAGAAACTGGTTACAGCACCCTGCCCCGAGGCAGATGGAGAGCTCGGCATTCACTTACCTAAGGTGAGAGCGTTAACCTTTGGGGGTCTACAGGAGAGGAGAAGAGGAAAGAGATAGGGACACCCCAATAACCCCAGTTCATTAACCCCATATTTTCTATCAGCAGACATCTTACTCTACACGTCAGGCATACAGTGCACAGAGGTCCAGCCCAAAGAGCCAACCGGGTGCTACACATCACCTTTGAAGATACGGTAGTCGCCCAGTCAAGACCGGCGCCTCTGCGAGAATCAGGTGAGCGTTACAGAACGCAAAGCCCACCGCAAAACTCTCGCCCAGGCGCTATGGAAACCTCGGATACTGACCCCCTAGCCCGGTTACTTGGGGAACTAAGGGCAGAAGTGCATGCAGCTCGTCAGGAAACGAATGCTCTAAGAAGGGAACTAATTATTTCCAAGGAGAGAACAGACAATCTTGCTAGACAAGTGCTACAGTCACAAGCCGGACAGACCCCGTTACCCGCATCAGGGGCAAATCTTCCTTCAACATCCTCTATGAATCCAGTGCAGATCAACCTACCTGGGAATGTACCTCTGGCTCCGCCCGAACGATTTTCTGGTGACCCAAAGAGGTTTGCAGTATTTATCAATCAGTGCCGGTTGCACTTCTTATGCCGGCCAGCAGCCTTTCCAACTGATCAAGCAAAAGTAGCTTTTGTACTTTCGTACCTTAGTGGCAATGCGGCAGACTGGTCGATCCCTCTAGTTAATCAAGATGATCCGGTTCTCCATGATTTTCAAGCCTTTCAGCTTAGTATGGAAAAACTGTTCGCAAGACATTCACAGGGGCAGGCCTTGGACAATGAGCTTCTTTCGTTGCGACAGGGTAATCAAGACCTTTTGGCTTATATTGCATCTTTCAATAGACTAATAGTGGAAACTCAATGGCCTGAGGACAAAAGGATTACGCTGTTTTATAGAGGTCTACGTGGAGAGCTCAAAGACGTTTTAGCCCAAGTAGTGAATCCCCCACAAGACTGTTCGGATTATATAGACTTGGTCGTTCAAATAGATCACAGGCTGCAGAACAGGAAGGCCGATCGTTCCAAGTTTGATGCTCGAGTATTTTCCAAACCGCCAACTCCTTCCAAAGGAGTAGACTTCGGGGAACCCATGCAAATAGGGGGTCTGAAAGGTCCTCTAACACAAAGGGAGCGGGAAAGGAGGAAACAGTTGCAATTATGCCTATATTGCGGAAACTCAGGGCACTTTCTTCGAGACTGTCCGGTGAAACCTGCCAAGAAGGCAGTAGGAGCTGCAGTTACCAAAGTTACAAACTCTGAGCAGGGAAACGACCTCGCCCGACAAGAATAGAGGTCCTCTTGCCGAGCGTGAAAACCAGTTCCGTGACCTCGCATTTCGTGATACCTATGGTCCTCATTAGCCCTGATAATCCGGATCGATTACATGCAATTGAAGCTTACGTCGACAGCGGTGCCATCGGCAATTATGTGGATCATGAAATGGTTTTGAGGATGAATCTAACTCTTTGTCCCAAGGCTGTAAAGGACGTCATTACTACGGTGGATGGTACGGAGATAGCCTCCGGGCCAGTAATGCATACCACTCAAGAGGTGACGCTAGTAAGTCAAGATGGACACCATGAGAAGATCGTGTTCGATGTGATCAAGGCCCCTCAGTTTCAGATTATTCTAGGAATACCTTGGTTAGAGAAACACAATCCTCTGATCGATTGGCGAGCAAGAACGGTCCAGTTTCCAGAATGTGTCTCTACTTGTCACCCTCCACCTGGTGTTGCACTGGCCGCAATTTCTTCAGAGACTCCCCAGTTACCTCCCGAATACCTAGAATACCAAGATGTTTTCTGGAAGGATCAGGCTAACTCTCTACCTCCTCATAGGTCTTATGACTGCCAGATAGACCTGATACCTGGATCTACTCCTCCTTGTAGTAGAATTTATGCCCTCACCGAGCCTGAGAACCTTCACCTTCGACAATACCTGGATCAATACCTGGCAAATGGGTTTATTCGTCCTTCCAAGTCCCCTGCTTCTTCAGCTTTGTTCTTCGTTCCAAAAAAGGAAGGAGACCTTAGAACTTGTATCGATTATCGCTCCCTGAACCAGATCGCCGTTAAGAATAGATATCCGTTACCTTTGATCCCTGAACTCCTGGACCAAGTCAGAAAAGCATGCATATATACAAAGCTGGATCTTAGAGGAGCTTACCACTTGGTACGAGTAAAAGAGGGCGATGAATGGAAGACGGCCTTCCGCACCAAGTATGGGCTATTTGAATATCAGGTCATGCCCTTCGGACTTTGCAATGCCCCGGCCGCCTTTCAATATTTTATGAACGATGTCCTCAGAGAGCTCATAGATGTATGTGTTGTTGTTTATATTGACGACATCCTCGTTTATTCTTCATCGGAATCTGAACATCGGAAACACGTGAAAATGGTCCTTGAAAGATTGCGTCAACACAAACTTTTCGCTAAGTTGGAAAAATGTGTTTTCAACGTGACTGAAGTTGAATTCTTGGGATTCATATTATCACCTGGCGGAGTGCGTATGGATTCAAAGAAGGTCGATGCAGTTCTCAAATGGCCATCACCATCCTCCGTAAAAGGTGTGCAAAGCATGTTAGGCTTCGCTAACTTTTACCGCAGGTTTATCCCCGAATTCTCTCGAATAGTCCAGCCCATCACTGCCTTGTTAAAGAAAAACAAACGTTTTGAATGGTCTACCGAGGCGGAACAAGCTTTCCAGGATTTGAAGACTAAATTTATCTCTGCACCAATCTTAAAACACCCTCGCCCCGAACTCCCCTACATCGTGGAAACTGATGCTTCAAGCCTTGCCATGGGGGCAGTTCTATCACAAAAGGACCCGGTAACCAATCAGTTGCATCCCGTGGCATTTTGGTCCTGCAAATTCTCGCCTCCTGAAATCAATTACACGATTACTGACAGGGAACATCTGGCTATCAAGTCTGCCTTTAAGGCTTGGCGGCATTATCTGCTGGGGGCCCGACACACCGTTACTGTGATTACGGATCACCGAAACCTGCAATATTTGAAGACCGCAAAAGCCCAATCCTCTAGACAACTCCGTTGGGCATTATTCTTTGCCGAGTTTGACTTCATAATTACCTATCGACCTGGTACAAAGAACGGTAAAGCCGATGCCCTTTCTCGGATGGGAGTGGAAGAACACTTGGTCAACCCTAAACCTGTACCAATCATTCCCGAACAAAGAATTCTGGGTGTAATCGCCACAGAATCCATAGAGGAAGTTAAGGATAAAGCCAGGCAACTTGTAACTCCAGCAGACATACAGAATTGGCATCTGCAGGGAAAGGACTTTGCAGTAAAGGACAACTTATTGTATTTCCAAGAACGATTATACCTACCCAGCACAGATTTACAGAAAAAAGTAATCTCTTGTTATCACGACTCTTTAATGGAAGGTCATCCCGGTATAGCCAAGACCTCAGAAAAGATCAAGCGCTACTTCTGGTGGCCGTCTTGGAAAAAAGATATCAGAGACTTTATAATATCCTGTGGAGTATGCGCCCAAAACAAGAGTCAAAAGGAAAGACCAGCAGGCCTCTTACGCCCTATTGACATCCCACCTCGCCCTTGGCATACGCTTTCTATGGACTTCATCACCGATCTACCTCCATGCTCCGGATACAATACGATTCTAGTAATCGTGGACTTATTCTCCAAGATGGCGCATTTCATTCCGCTCAAAGGCTTGCCAACAGCAGCAACTCTGGCCCGAGAATTTCTCGAAAACATCGTCCGACTGCACGGTTTTCCTTCGGTTCTAATTTCGGATCGAGGTAGTCAATTTATTTCTCATTTTTGGCGAAGTTGCTGTCGGTCGGCTCAAATTGATGTGAGACTATCGACCAGACACCACCCTCAGACCGACGGACAAACCGAGAGGACCAATCAAACTCTGGAACAGTATTTACGCTGCATGCTGCAACAAACTGAAAAAACTTGGAAAGATATCCTTTGGATAGCCGAGTATGCCTACAATAACTCTGTCCATTCGGGAACTGGGAAAACCCCGTTTTTTCTTTTGTACGGCAGTCACCCTCGAACCTCGGAGTTGGATCCCCTCCAAGATCTTGAAACACCAGCAGTAGACTACCTGCATTCTACAATCACCCAAGCCTTTAAGGAAGCTGTTTCTCACCTTCAAAGGGCTAAAGAACAATACAAGAAAGGAGCAGATCAACATCGGAAGGAAGCCCCTCACTATCAAGTAGGGGATCAAGTCTGGTTATCCACCAAATATCTATCTCTAAAAGGGCCACGCACATTCAACCCAAGATACCTTGGTCCCTATTCCATCACTACCATAGTAAACCCAGTAGCGGTCAAGTTGTACTTGCCCCCGCACATGAAGATACATCCGGTCTTCCACGTCTCTCTATTAAAACCCGTGCAACCTCAAACCCGACTAACCAAATCTCCAAAACCTATCCTAGTGGATGGAGAACTCGAGTTTGAAGTCAAAAGCATTCTGGACTCCAAGATCTCCAAATCTAAACTATTCTACCTAATTGACTGGAAAGGCTACGGCCCCCAAGAGAGATCCTGGGAACCTGCTGAATATGTCCACGCTCCTCGCCTAATCAAAAGATTTCACCGAACATTTCCTGACAAGCCCGGTTTGGGAGGGGCCTTGAGGGGGGGTACTGTCATGATCTCTGCTTCCAAAAGGTCAGGGTTTTCCCAACTCCCTTGGAAGCAGATCCATAACCCAGGTTCCGAGTGCCAACCAGTCCCAATTGGGACCTTTTGGACCCAGTCCTGGCGCCAGTGGCACCAGGCTCATAAATATGCCCAGTCCCAGCGCTGGAAGCGCCGGGCTCATAATGCTTGGGTGGACTTACCTTCAGCAGACCATGCTGCTTACTTGCCTGCCAGTTGAGCCTCTGATCCTCTTCTGTTTGGAACTACTTTTCCTGTTGGGTGGGGCTGGAGCCACTCCCTAGATTCAGAACACTGGAACTCTTCTGGAAGGCAGGAACTCTTTTCTTACCAGGAACTCTTTTCTTACTTAGGCGTGGCTGTGGAAGGAGACACCTAAGCACTACAGGAGGCTATTTAAACCACACCCGGTGGATGAATCTTGCTTTGCGTTATTCTGCAACCTCTGCAGCAGAACGCTCATCGTGTCTTCTGCATCCGGTCCTGGGTCTAAGGAAAAAGGCTTACCATCCTGAATCCAGTCTTCAGCAACACCTATAAAGACAAGAAAGAACAGGTTAGCATTCCGGCATCTGAAAGGCAAAGGCTTACCATCCTGAATCCAGTCTTCAGCAACACCTATAAAGACAAGAAAGAACAGGTTAGCATTCCGGCATCTGAAAGGCAAAGGCTTACCTACTCTTCGTGCGCTCCGGAGGTCTTCACACTGCATTCCGGCATCTGAAAGACAAAACAAGGTGCGTTTAAAGACATTGGGGAACTTTAATACTCACGTGCCATTTCTCCTTTCCACATCTAATCCAGTGGGTATTCCGGCACCCTGCAGCCGCTCCGAACTCGTACCTGCAAAATAAAAAGACAGTTAGAGCGCATAGTGAAGCAGGCAACAAGCGCTTACTTACGTGCTTCCAGGCGCTTCTATTCATCACACGGGCTCCATCTTCAACTCACTTCAGCCCGTCATCCGCCATCGCCGGAACCCTGCAAAACAAGAGACATCATTACTAAAGACTTTAAAGACATTTGAATGACTCGAAACTTACCGTTCGTGCAGTAAACGACGGACAGCAGTCCTCTGAAGTCAAGAGGCCTGCGCTACCTATCCAGTGAAGAAACTGGTTACAGCACCCTGCCCCGAGGCAGATGGAGAGCTCGGCATTCACTTACCTAAGGTGAGAGCGTTAACCTTTGGGGGTCTACAGGAGAGGAGAAGAGGAAAGAGATAGGGACACCCCAATAACCCCAGTTCATTAACCCCATATTTTCTATCTGCAGACATCTTACTCTACACGTCAGGCATACAGTGCACAGAGGTCCAGCCCAAAGAGCCAACCGGGTGCTACACATCACCTTTGAAGATACGGTAGTCGCCCAGTCAAGACCGGCGCCTCTGCGAGAATCAGGTGAGCGTTACACCATGTCGATCTCCTGAGTTCTCATGAACAAGGGAATACAGGAGCCAGGTATCCTGCAACCACGAGGCTGAACCGAGGAATCGCTGGTGACCCGCTGAAGGACTGCTCCTCTGCACTGCTGTCGATTTGTGAAACCCTTTCTACCTCTGATCGAACCAGAAGGCCTGTACTGGTACTTCGACCCTTGGGATAGTGGGGACAGCTATTCTCGGCATCTTCACCATCTCCTGCACGTAAGCCCTCGGAAGTGTCTCTGGGTCATCCAGCAGACTGACTATCCTACCCAGGAGTCTTGCTCTGTAACCGCCGCCAGGTTGTGTTGTATTTCGAGTACTTGACAGAAAGCACAAAAGTGCCAGTCCGGAACTTGTGTTCGTAACGAAATTCTCCATACAAAGTAGGCAGATCAAAGCTATCATACACAACAGATGGAATGTGCTCACCAGCGACGAAAGAACAAAAGAACTATTTCCACTTCCTCCGGTTTTTGCATATCAGAAAAGCAGCAACTTACGCAACATGTTGGTTAACACCAGAGGTAGGGCATCCTCAATTAAACCAGACAAACACCCTGGAACATACCCATGTATGAGTTGTGGGAATTGTAACAACATTATCAAAGGCCACATAGTCACACACCCACGAACAGGAGAAAAAATCAAACTGAAACAGCACGCGACGTGTCTATCAGAAAATGCCATTTATGCGATCAAATGCCCTTGTGGTATATACTATGTAGGAGAAACATCATGAAAAGTTTGCATCAGGATGAATGAGCACAAATCGAACATTAGGAACAATAACAGAACGTCGGCAGTTGCCAGACACTTCAATGACAATGGACACTCAATCACTCAATTAAGGTTTTTGATACTTGAGGTGATATCTACCAAAGGTCCTAACCGTGACATTAAGAAATGGCGAGTACAAAAGGAAGCTTATTGGATTGATAGACTAGACTCAGAATCACCTAATGGGATGAACGAAGAATTAGACCTCAGTTGTTTTCTTTAGCATTTATGAGTTACGACACTGACCTTACTCAGGTTTCTTCAATATTGCACATGAAAGTTGTCTTTATATGTCAATTCACATCACAGTCATTTCTGATGGAGATCTACAGCGACAGACCTTCAGTTAAAATGTTGGGCGATTTTTGTATTAGGCGAGAGGGAGATTAATGACCATTTTGGGTTCCCCTGTTTCATTCAAGCACGATTAATGTCAATATCAGCAGTTGACCTGGTTGTCTTCTGATGTATACCTACTTTAATTGAATATATAGTGGTTAGCAACATAGTAAGGTGGTTAACCCTATTTACATCCCATAAGTACATGTATGTCTTGCCAGTGACCAGCAAAGGTTTTTTTCTCGCTTCCCCTCTTTTATCACCATCTTGATTTTTTCATACTATGTCCTTGTGCAACACGCAAGGTAGATTCCGAGTTCCACTTAGTATTATGAACTTTCAATCAGGCAGTAGATAGCCTGATTAGCAAGCCCCCGTTTACCATACCAGGCAGACCTTGAGTCCAGTACAGCATTATGCACTTGTTTTCAGGCAGTAGCTAGCCTACTCACAGATGCCACATGTGCGCATCAGGATACATCCCCATCTTTTTCTTTACGATCGTAGCGGCAGCTACACATTCCAGTACACATCATTGTTTACCATGAATTACGTTTCTGCAGGATATCAAGACGTTTTCGAAGTATGCCAGAACATCTATGCCGCCAGCATTTAATCCGACTTTTTAATCATTATTATTTTCTAAACTTTAGGTTCTATTTATTTATTTACTCGATTATTTCATTTCGAGTTAGAAGTCATTCTATGAGGTTCTTGGCGCTATAGCACGATAGGGACTAAATCCATTACCACAGAGAAAGACTATATTTAGCATGACCCAATAGCGATTATATATGTTATAAGATGGCCGCTGCCGTAACGAAGCATTGGGCTGTTTCCATGGTTACGCTTTCTAAACAACCTCGAGTATCTAGTTATTCAGTACACGGCTCGCGCGCTTTCGAGGCGTCCTTCAAGGATTCCTCTTGTGGTTACTAGGTAAGCAGCCCTTTGGTCTCACACGCTATCACAATGCACCTCTTCATCGCTTGCAAGTCTGTACCATCCGCAGGTGTATTAGACCTGACACTTTCACTTTTATGCATTTTCTAGCGCTGCAGTCTTTGCTAGCCAGCCACACTGAACGGTTTTTCCGTGCTACTCTACAGTATAAGTACTGACATTGGATGCACACCAAGGTCAGTACCTTTAGTTTATTAGTAGTAGTTTTACAGCATTTTACATTAGCGGACAATCAGCTAACTGAGTAAATCCAATGTTTTCTCATTCATTTCTTCATTTCTTTCATCTTTTTTCTTTTTTCGTGCTTCCTTGACTCGGCACGTACGTATGGGCTATATTTCATTATTTTATATTACAATCATTATAACCTAAATGATGCGCTTTGTATTCTTACACATGTGACACTTTAACTTGATGATGATGGTGGCTAATATGGTCAAATGCTGACGCGGTGAAAATACACTGGCCTAATTCGGAATGTTAATCATGATGATATTGCACCTTACTGTCTACTTATGCCTTTGCTCTTCTCACAATGTAACTACTGTTTACCATAACACTCTTTGTATGATGAATTAACGCTGCATCACTATTCTGAATGCCATTTATACGATTTATGCCTGACATATATATATATTGTACATTGTGGGATTTAGACTGAAACCGATGATAGGTTTTGACACGTTGAATACCACATGAGCTGGCCCTGAAGAAGGACATTGACTCCGAAATGCATAGGCCAATTCGGGCTCATGTGATGCCTCTGCTAAAACAGTGATACATAACTGTAGAGTACTAAGGAAATTAAACTCTATATTTTTTCATGAATATCAACAGAGTACTTGAATGATTATTACCCCCGATTGACCGACAGAAAACAGTTATACCACTCAGTGGTTATTGGGAGTGCAGCCCGCACCGCTGGCCTCACGGCCTTGGTCCACTTTTTTCGTATACTTTACCGTGCTACTCCACGGAGGCAACTTACCAGCGGGTTTGCACGACGTCTTGAATTGCATTTACATCAAACTAGGTGGTGTACGTTAACCTCAACCCATTTGTATTTCGAGTCCTTGTCACTCTCACACGATTCGTACACTTGGCATTCCCAGGTCTGAAGTGAGTAGTGTACATTTGGCTGAGATACACACGGCCGCTCCGTTGCCCTGCTGTGGTAACAAACTGTGCGGGTTCACTTTGTTTGGGACATCTTTAACTCAACTCTGCTGCTGCAGAATCTACACGACGACGAGACGTCCCCTGCTCCCCTGAACCTGCCAGCACTGAAACTGACGCGGAGAAGCCTGGGTCTGCTTGCATCAGGGACCGGTGAGTAGCATAGCTAGGAACTGGTCGCCCTCCTGCAGGAGCCCATAGCTTTTCCCCGCTGTGTCAAACATCACGCCTTTCCGTACCCGTGCTCTGCTTCTGCCCACAGAGGAGGCTGCGCTTGAGTCGCGGAACTCTGTTCTTCTTCATATGTGCACCAAACTGAACTACCTGATTCCCTCGAAGAGACTCCCCTTTTTGCCCGTTGGCACCAACGTGTGCAGGTACTTTTGAGCACAAGGCTCCACTCTTCGTAGGGCTTGGACTTCCTTTTAGTTAGGTGCCTCTGAAGGCGGACTGGGTCTAATCATTATTTCTCACTGCCTGTTTTCCTCCCCTTCTAGGTGGACTACACATTTCGTGCATCTAACTCTTTAGACTCGTTTGTATTTGTATATATATTGTATTGGTTTGGTATGTGTTGGTTTACTAGAGTTTTATTGTGATTTCTCGCTACGGTCATTGTTGCAAAGGCCTTGGAATAAATGTGTATATATTTTTAATATAACACCTGTTTGGAGTAATTTGTTAGTGTCCTTGCTTTGTGTGCTCATTGCGGGCTTTCAGTCACCCTCACCCCTCTTGAGACCTAGTCTTGACCGCCGCGATTGCTACCCTGATTGGTCTAGCTTGTCCAGAGGTTACCCTGTTCCAAGTAATTAGGTTGGCCTTCTGAACCTCTGCGCCTCTAGGACAGAGTTCAGAAATCCGTCTTAACAGTGCCCATCCACTGTGTTAGTCCATGGCGTTTGTTTTGTTGACCTGGCAGGTGTCCAGTTATATCAATGCTCTCATCATGGCAACATTGCTGTCAGCCTCATGATGACCCCACTGAGCACTACTAATGTTGCTAGGCAATTGTTTTGGGCCTCTGTGCCTGTGTAGTGGTGTATTGATGTTTTTGTCCGTCATGTGCCTCCTTTGTGTGCAGTTATGGGGGACTGGCCTTTCAGTTGATGGTGTTTAGTGCTGCGTATTGGCTGAAGTCATTGCATTTAGGTGCATTTCGTTGAGGTCGATGTGGTCCGATTCGGTACAGTGCACTTGCAGATGGTTGTGTCATGGTTGGGACACACCTTCATTCACATGGTAGGGCTGCTTACATCGGACATTATGTGTTCAGGTGTCAGTTGAGGTTTGGGCTGCTTTAGGGTATGAGCTGGCTCCATTGCCTCTGGTACTCGCAGCCAGGTAAGGTATGCATCACTCCCCCCCTTTCAACCAGGTAAAGTATGCATCTCTCCCCCCCTTTCAGCCAGGTAAAGTATGCATCTCTCCCCCTCCCCCTTTCAGCCAGGTAAAGTATGCATTGATACGTCAATCACCGACCCACTTCACATTTCCATGGCCATGACATGAGACTCACCGAGTAGCCAGGATTTTGGCCCTGCATGTCACTCCATGTAGCGTGGTATTATGGAGTTACGCAGGACCATTGAATCATGGGTTGATCCGGGGAATCAGGCACAGCAATGTGTGATGATCCTGTTGGAGTCACATACCATTTGCACGTTGATTGAGTGGAATAATTTACGGTTGCGGTACGCTACCTCAATGTCATGTGGGACCACCAATTCCACATGGGCGCAATCAATGGCACCAATTCAACCAGGTATGCCGGCTAGTGCATGGAAACCCACTTTGGTGTTAGCAATCTCCTGGGCAGACCGTGGTAAGGAAATGTGGTCGTCTGTGTGCTGTCAAGGGTTTTGACCCATGTTGAATCAATAGACTGGGTAGATGTGGGGATGAGCTGTCGCCGCCCATTATTCTATCCCAGAACAAACTAAATCAATAGACTGGGTAGATGTGGGGATGAGCCGTCGCCGCCCACATTCACGCCAGAATCCAGGAGAACCGCGCAGTTTGCGCACACCAAAATGGTCACCTAATCTGGCACCCACCAGTGCAAAGAAAGATGGTTCTGTTCAAAATCCATTTTTATTGATGTCAAAAAGTTGCTAAAATCATGGACACAAGACCACTCTAAAGATACAACCTTCTTGTGGGGGGTTCCACATCACCACTCTACTGTAAGGATACCATCAAAACAATGTTAAGCAAGGATCCTATACTATCAAGCAAAAGACCACTCTATTGAAATGCATTAATTAAAGACAGATCCCAAAAATGGGTGCAGTACCAGCTTTGTCCACAAACCGGCGCTAGCGGTCTAAACTCTGACAGGAGAACTGCTACTTCAGAAGCTAATCAGCCTCCTGAGACAGCTGGAATCTTCAAAGGCCCGCTGGTTAATTAAAACTCTTAACCACCTGCTCTTCCCAGAGACAAATTGATTGCATTAACAGGCCAAGAGGCTGGGAAACCTTCTCACCTCAGAGACCCACACAACAGCCCAGGAGATCACATGGACATGCTAACCAAATGCAGAGTGGCCCCCTGGCCTGCTGACCTCAGCCGACACAATAGACCCTTGCAATTGAATGGAGTATGTTGATTTTCAGTGTGGACTGTAAACAGAACCCTGCCTGGGAGAGGAGAGACATGTGGTACTCCCAAGTTTCTGGGGGCGGTCCCAGACACTTTTGTGGAATCATATTGCAGCAAATATATGTTTAAGTTAAATGCTTCTAAAATATTGTATTAAGCTCACAAAAATGTGCAATTTGGAGAACCTGAATCCAAGAAATGTACCCACAATTCAAGACTTGATTCAACTTTGTACCATGTTCTGAGGCGAAATCCCGCTATTTATTGATATTACAGACACCGGGTTTATGCTAGAAACCTAGTAAATTACTGGAATGTGTGTAGAAGGAGGGTGTACATTTGTGTAATTTTTTATACAGATTTAACATTGGTAAACCAACTAAAAACGAAATTAAGTTGCCATTTGTGAATGCAAGCCCCCAGGAAGATCAGAATTGAACAAGCATGGACCATGAGTAATCTGTAAAATGTACATGTAATTTCAACAAATTGTGCATCTAGGAAATATGTATTTGGATCAGAAATAGATTTGTGTGCACATTGACAAGGGGAGTGCCTGTCTGTAAGCCATAAAGATGACACACAACCCAGCTCCCCAATCAAGGGAGAGAGGAGGACGTGGCCAATGATAGATTGCGAGGGGCCGGCTCAGCTATGCCCAGGCACACACCCACTTTCTAAACACATAAAAAGAGCCACTGGAAGCCAGATAGGGCTTTTCTTTTTCACTTTCTGTGGAGCATTTTGACTTCAGACTTCACATCCAGAGATCCAGACTTCAAATCCATCAATCTCCAGAGACCAGAAATTAACTCTAGAATTTGTAGCAGAGAGGCCTGAATCCACAAGCTGAATCCTTTTCAGCAGGCCTCCAAATAATTTGCAAACTATTCAACAGCCGGGCGAGCTGTTTGAATTTTTGCAGAGAACTTTTGTCAGAACTAGAGATCCAGACCGCTGTGCAGTGCCGCTAGCAGAGCTGACCCAGAATGTAGAATTATCCAGTGAGCAGAACCAGGCCTAGACCATCCGTGGCGAGGGAACCGCAGTCCAATCCTGACCCGATCCGTGGCAAAGTTGCATTCCTGTCCAAAATATAGTGTGAGTACCGCCAGAACTGTGCAAAACCCAATCTCTTAGTTTAAAATAATCTAATCCAAACTATTTTAACCTATTAGAACTTCCTCCTAGAATCGTGTCATTCTGTCATCTTTAAACCTGAAAACTGTCATCTGTCATTCTGAGCTTTCAAATTTCAAATCCGAAAAACTACCTTTACTAAATCGGCCGTATCTCCAGAACCGTTTGTGATAGAAGCGGAATTTAACTTTTATTTTGAAGCTGAGATTCTAAGCTTTCCAACAAGCTCCTCTTGCCACTCCTCAGACTCCCTCTGTAATTGCGCTCGACGCACGCGTCTAAATTTGCCGCGATTTGACATTTTGCTTAACTTCAGCCACGTGTACAAATATTTGTCCTTGCTTTCCTTTGCTGAAATTCGTTTGCAACCTGACAATCATTCATACAGCATTGCTAAAGTGATCCTGAACTAATACAAAGCATCTCTCACTCACCCTGAACCTCCTAGAGGGAATTAAAATCATTTTAGCATATGTTTCACTTCTTTGCATACCACATCAAAGGATTGTGCCTGTGTTTAAAACTCTTACCTGTTTTCCTCTAAGCTTGCTAGGGGGGAACTGAATTATATTTGATTGCATTCCTGAGAACTGTGTGCTTACCTTCCATCTCTTTACCTTGCATAAAGGGGGGGGGGGTGAATTGTCAAAGAAAAGTGATTACATTGTCTTTTGTTGAAGTCATAACAAGTTTATTTTCTGTACTGCATTTTCATTCATCATTGCATTGTCCTTGAAGCCATATAAGCATTATGAGCTACTTTATCATATCTATATCACTTCTAAGCCATCAAAAAGAGTGTACCACTGTAACAGTATCCATTGTTGATCACTATCATCCTCACAAGTGTGCTATCAAATATTAATTTACTATAAAAGTGTGATAGATATATATTGTTTAATTTTCAAATAAACCTTTTAAATTTGAAAAACAAACCTACTGCTTGGCTCAGCAGGGTCAGGGGGATTCTGAGAGAGGGGTGTTATATAAGGGTTGTCATCCAGAGTAAACTAACTGGACATAAAAATACATCAAAAAAGGCTTCCATCAGCATCCCAGACAAGGCATTGACTTAGCTGTAGTGTAGAATTGAAGTCGCTTACAAAGTGGGGGCTTGTAGCCGGGGATTCGGGATTAGAACTACCACTTGTGCAGCTTAATACAGTGTGCCAACTGACCGGATAAACATATCCGGTTAGATCACCACGCTGTTTTACACTGTGAAAGCACCCCTCAAAGGAATGCTCTAAGGAAACGGTCTGTTTTGCAAAATAAAATACAAACTTCTGTAAGTCAGGAAGGAACTCAAATTCCAGAATGACGACACTGGTAGACATCAAAATAGCCAGAGAGCACTTCTTACATAAGCTATTTGTGAGAGGTGAATGGACTGAGCAGGGCCAGGATGCGTGGTTGCAGGCAATCACACAACAGGTCACTGCAACTGGGTTAGATAGCTGGAGAGATCAGGGTCCCTTACATGTGGCCCTGAGTGAACTATACATGGCTCCTAAAGCTAAAGATGAACACGACAAGAAGGTTAGGATAGTGGCATATTTGTATCTATATATGGGAGCCATGCAGGACAAATGTGCTGAAGACCAAGATCTGGCAAATAGGCAACAGATCGCGTTAGAGAAGGCCCAATCTGACCTGGTCTCTTCTGAGCAGAGGATGCACAGAAGCCAGGAGTTAGCAAATGAGAGCAGACTGTATCTCATTAAAATCAAAGAGGACATGTGTATCCTGCAACAGGAAAAGTCTGACCAGGATGCCAGATTTCTGGCCTTGCAGAAGGAGTACCAAGAAGGTTTGGACTCCCTACTGCAGAGCCAGAAAAAGCTGGAGCAACAATTAGATTTCAATAGGGCATTTGCTGAGCAGGTAGTTACCCTGCAAAGCCACCTAGATAGGGAAAAGGCAGAGAGCAATAAACTGATCCTAAAAGACCTGGATACCCAGGCAGAGTTTGATCAGGAGCGCCAGAAAGCTGGTGCCTATCAAAGGCAAAGGGACGACCTGGCGGCACAGATGCAGACTCTTAGGCAGGAAAGGGACATTTTAGGCCAGGAAGTCTGCCATTTAAAAAGAAAAACTGAAAAAATCACTTGGCCCTCCAGGGGCTGGGTGGCCTCCAAAAAGAGCATCAGAACTTGTTAGAGCATACCAGGAGGGTGGAAAAGGCTCTGGCAAGAAAGGAGCAGGCCAGTAGGGATGGGAATCAGGAGGTAACCCTCCTGCAGCAAAGACTGGCCCAGTACTCCAGGACCAATCAGGAGGCACAGAGAGAGAATGAGGCTCTCCGTCAGCACAATGATAGGCTCCAGCAACAGGTAGCCATGCAGGAGAGACTGATAGAGTCTAGTAAGGCCTTAACCGAGGAACTGAAAGCGCAGGCTCTTGCATTGCAACAGGAAGCAGGGGCGGATAGAGATGAGGTTCGCTGGGAAAGGGAAACGCCTGAGCATAACCTCAGGAGCCCTAGTACCAGAGGCCTTCATCTCTCCCAGTCCCTGGACTCTGCCACCCCCATGTCCCCTGGTGCACATGAGCACAGGGCCACAGGGATGGCAGATTACTATCCAGCCAAAAGGATGGGGCTCATAGGCCAGTACCACCCAGGAATGGATGGGCGGGCATCCGGGTATGGGCACATAAGTACAGTGCAATTTAGTGGGGAACCCCAGGAGAGTAGGCCCACTAAGGGCATCCTGAAAACCTCTGCCCAGTTAGGTCAGTGGGGGGGGTACCCATCAAATCCTGGTAGCAAGGAGGGATCTGAAGACTCCTCTGAGCGTCACAGGACACAGGAGACCAGGTCCCAACATTCTGCCAGCTATTCCCAGGCTCGCAGAATGTGGGAAAACCTGGAAGATCAGACGGGCACCTCTGGGAGCAGTGCTTCTAAATCAGAGGATGAATGGACCAGGGTTACCCGAACCAAAAAGGCCAATAAGGTGAAAAGGGCCTTGCTTAAGGACCCCTTAAAACAGATTAAGGCAATCAGGAGTGTCATCACGCCTTATCATAAGAACGCCAAGTATTCTGTTTCGGAACACTTGGAGCTCTATGAGCAAATGATGGAGACTTTCCATTTGAAGGACAGCAGCAGCTGCATCCAGTACGTCAAATGGACATTCTCCCCTGAATACTCCAGTTCTTTGCAGGGCTGGAGGACCAAAACCATTCAAGATGGTCCACATATAGGGCGGCCATCTTGAAACATTTTTCTGTACATAGAAATCCCCAAGAGGCTCGCAAGGCAGCCTACAATTTGCAATGTGGGGAGGATCAGGCCCCACAAGAATTCGTGCAAGAACTGAAGCGTGCCTTTGCGCAGACCACCAGAAGGGTGCGCACGGACAGCAGAGAATTCATCAACACATTTTTCCATGCTCTTCCCAAATACATAATGACCCAGCTCGTGAGAGATTTTCACGAGAAAAGATCTTTAGACTGGGTCATTGAGCAAGCCACCCGGATCTATGAGGTGCAGAAGCCCATAGAAAATAAACGTAATGTGCAGAAAAACCCCAAAACCAACAGCACTCCTGCTGCTGCCAAGGTGGCAGAGGTAAAGGTTGCCCCTGTTTTAGATTTGGAGATAGGGGGGCCTAAAAACCTGCCTGCGCCAAATAATTCACAGCCCAGAAGGCCCTCGGGCCAGTCACAGACAGGGAGTCGAGGAGGTAGTCCCACAAATGGGGTCCCTCGCTCCCCTGATTATGTAAGTCCCTGCCACAAGGGAAACCGACCCATCCTGGGTTATGTGTGGACTCCTCCAGCCCAAGGGGGGGGGGATCCAGTCAAGCACCTAACCCAGAGAACTTCCCTCCAAACTTCCCACAGGAGGGCAGAAATTCACCAAAACCTGGGCCGAACTTTTTCCCCAGGTATCCACAAGGTTTCCAGCCCCAAACTCATCCATCCTTCTTTCCCCAATTCCCTGAGCCCAGACAACCTAATCCGGGAGAGGGGAGGTCAAGGGTGGAGGGGTACCCAAATCTTCCCAACCCGGGGTATTACCAGAGAAGGGATAGCTACCCTTCCCGGGATCAGCCCAGGGGAGAAAATAGAGCCCCGTATCAGCCTGAGCGGATTTCACCATTAGAGCGCCAGGTTCAGAACATGGCACAGGATTTGGGCCGCATGCTGAGGGCCCAACAGAACCCTCAGATGGGCATGCCGGCACAGAATGCTCCAAACTCTGGACCTGGTGCTCCAGAACAATGACGGGGGCAGCACCCCGATAACCCACCGGTTCCCAGGGAGGAGGCACAAGGGGAAGGGGGTGTAAAGCCTTGGAGGAAGCTTCCTTCCCAACTTGTAAACAGCCCCTGGAAACCCAGGAACCGGAAACAAAATCTCCTACCCCTGAAAGTCTGCCACCCAAGGAGCAGAGAGGAGGTAGGAGAAACAAAGGACCAAACAGACCCACTTTGTGGAGGAGGTACAGGTCTTCCAATTTGAGGGAGAGGGATCCTCAGAAGATCCTGGGAAAAGGATCTTCTCCTTCAGAGATGGGGGAACTCCTCCCAAGGAAAAATGGGTCCCAAGAGATTCCAATCCAGACTCGGTGGATGTGGGGATTGAGCTGTCGCCTCCCATCATCCTATCCCAGAACCAACAAAACCAAACCTCCCTGGTTCAAACCCATCCTGGTGACTGCCTCCAAAAAGGCAGGGGCGGCCCAGAACCGGAACCAGGGGAACCTAAAACCAAATCAATGGACTGGGTAAATGTGGGGATTGAGCTGTCGCCACCCATCATTCTATCCCAGAACCAACAATACCAAAACCGAAACCATTTCCAGTTGCCAACTTTTTCTTTCAGATTCCCCAGGCTCTCCACAGAATTCTGCCCTAATCTCTTCTCTCGCCATGTCCAAAACCAGAAAGTTAGCCCACCAGTTGTCCAAAAATGTGTATTATCTGTGCCCCCTTGAGGAGAAGGAGGGAAGATACTATGCCCCGGTACAAGTACAGGGGCAGGGTACAATTTTGGCACTGGTGGACACTGGATCCCAAGCTACCCTTCTGTCCAAAAGGGCCTTTGATGAACTAAATGCAGGAAGGGGGTAGAATTACCGTATTCCTCTCACCTCTCTTCCTGGACAACTGCAGAACACTGACGGGAAGGAAATTCCTGTCGAGGGGACTGCAGATTTGGACATCAAAATTGGGCGACACAAGGTGAAACACCCGGTCATGGTAGTGACTCCAGAGGGCACCACTTGTTTACTAGGGAATGACCTCCTGAGAAGGTTGTCACCCCTAATAGATTGTGTAAACAAGGTCCTCTGGACCAAGACTAGCCGACCAATAAAATGAAAACAGAGTGTCAACCATGTTAGTTTAAATGGCACCTGCCACATGGTTGAACAAAAATCTGACCAAGTAGAATTTCACTTCCAGATCAACCAAATTCCAGCAACACAGTAATAGCAGTAGGACAGACTGGTGATGGAGGGTCCTCCCTATTTCTGAAAATCAACCTTGCTTCCAGTTTAAGGTGGTATTACACACTGGAAGGAAACACTCTGAAATTCTTTACCAATCCACAAACAGACACTCCCACTCCTATAGTCCAGAAGATGTGAAATCAGCTCAGAGCCTGGCTGATATTCAGCAAATTGGAGAGCAGTTGTTCATCCTTGTTCAGTTAAAAGATGGGAAGGACTCTGTTCTCGCCCGAGTGTGTGTGAACAACGGTAAGAGCTTCATTAGCGAAGCCATGTTCCAACAACTCCCAAAAGATCCAGTCATTCCCACATTCAAACTGATAGACAAATGGGAAATGGACCTGGAAGCACCTAATTCCAAACATCTCCTGCCAAGCAGGTGTATGCTCAAAATCTCCATTGGCAACAAGAGCATAGTCCATAATTGTTGGGTCGTGCGAGACGTCACTGCCGCCTTTTACTTAGGCAGTGACATTCTCAATCGCTTTGCCATTAGTTTGGACCTAATAAACTTCAAAGCTTGGTCCCGATTAGCGGATAATCCCACGGGCTTTGATGATCCAGAAAAAGCATTTAGGTCAGCTCAATTGCTACCTTATGCAGTTGAAATTCAGCTTAAAGAGGAAGTCACCATCCCAGAAAGGACCCGACAATTCTCCCTGGAAGTGAAAGTTAAAAGAGGACAAAAATTGAAAAACCCTGATGCTTATATTCATCTAAATGCTTCTCTCCAAAAGCAAGGGTTGGGGGTAAACCCAACACCATTAGTCAACATAGAACATAACACCATTCCAATAGAGGTGGATAACAGCGACTTAAAGAGTATTACTCTAGCCGCAGGCACCATTATTGGAATGGCGGTTGATGACTGACATTTCTCCATTGATTTAGGAAATGAACTGTTAGGACCAATTACCAAGGACTGTTTTGACAGTGACAGTGAGGACAATACAACACCAGACAGGATCTTTACCCGGCATGGGGGGAACTTCCTGGTGTACACTTCTTGCCCTTATGGTAAGGAAGATGTGACTTGTGACTTCAGAGGGGATGAGGTGATTTTCCAGGTCCATGAGGGGTGCCTTTCCCACCTGAAGCCTCCAGTCCAAATCAGCACTCTGACCAGGGACTTCTCCACCCAGCTGGAGGAGGCCGCTGAGATAGCAAAACCAGAAGTCTTTCCAGGCTTCAGGCAGATGGTGGAAGAGAGAGTCAACCTGGCTGATGCCTGTGTGACTCTGGAACAGAACAAAAGTTGAAACAGGTTTTCTTGGATTTCCAAGATCTCTTTGCGGTAGACACATATGACTGTGGTCGCACCGACATCCACATAACAACAATTCCCACGGACCCTGGAATGACTCCAGTGTTTGTGAAGCAATGTTGTTTGCCTCTCGCATCCATGGAGTCCCTTACTGAAATAATTAAGAACCTTGAGAACCGGGGAATAATCCGTCCAGTCCGCAGCACTTTCAAAAATCCGGTGCTGGGAATATTGAAGCCAAACGGCCAGTGGAGACTCTGCGCCGACCTTAGGGAGCTCAACAAACGGGTCCATACTTTCCGATGGCCTCTGCCCTACATTGACCAAGGGCTGGCCCAGATTCAGGGGTCACAGGTATTCACAGCAATAGACCTGACCAATGGATACTGGACCGTGCCTGTCAGTAGGGAAGACCAATACAAACTGGCTTTTACATTTGGAGGCCAGCAGTACACATGGACCCGAACTCCTTTCGGATACCTCAACTCTGGCAATGAATTCAACATTTTCCTACATAAGGCCATGCCTGACCTGGGTGCGAGAGGTAACCTGGCTTATATAGATGATGTCCTCATCAAAAGTTCATCTGTGGAGGAACACATAGCGGAGATCTGTTATGTTCCGATGCAGTTGAGGGCCGCCGGAGCAAAACTTTCCTTTCAGAAAGCACAGTGGTGTAGAACCTGTGTTAATTTCTTGGGGCATGAGATTACTCCTCAGGGTCTCTGTCCCCAGGAAAAGAAAGTGGAAGCACTTCAGAAACTGAAGGATCCCACAACTCTGCGGGAACTAAGGAGACTCCTTGGACCGACTAATTACAGCATAAAGTTCATTGAAGGCAACGCAGAGATCACTAGACCCCTGATTCATCTTTTGAAGGGAGGGTCAAGTGGGAATGGGGTCCAGAACAATCCGAGGCAGTAAGACAACTCAAGAGAGGCCTCTCACAAGCATCTTGCCTAGCTTACCCTGTCAGAAACAAGGAGTTCTTCCTGGAGACAGGGTTCTCTAATACGTGCTTGACGGCAGTATTATACCAAAAGCACGACAAGGTCAATAAAGTAATCTCCTATGCGAGCAAAACTTTATCCTCTGTGGAGGAAAAAATCAACGATTGTGAGAAGACACTCCTGGCAACGGTCTGGGCATTGAAGAATTACCGCCCGTTTATCCAGGGGAAACACATCATAGTGGAGACTCCCCACCAGCCTCTGCAATATCTCCAAAGTGACAGAATCCGGGCAGGAAATGTGAGTAATTCCCGAATTACTTCCTCGATTCTGTCAATGCAAGGCTTTCCTGTGGAGGTCAGATATGGCCAAAACAAGAAGAGTCCCCTCGCGCAAGGCCTGGCTGACTTGCACGATTGTGCCAGAGAAAACTGTCTCGAGGACGAAAGTCTAAAAATCAAGGACAACATGGAGGCATACCTTAATTCCCCACACAAAGTCTTTGAAGATGACAAGTGTGAGGGAATGCCCACTGTCTATGTGGATGGATGCTCGTACCATGTTGACAACAACGGGGAGAAAGAACTGGTGGCCGGCGTAGGGAATGCATGGGTGAAGGAGTTTCCAGAATCCTCCACTGGGTACAAAATTGGTCCCCGAAGTAGTCAGGTGGCAGAATTGATGGCTGTGCATCAGGCCATCCTCACTGCCGTCCAACATCAACTCCACGAACTGGTCATAATCACAGATTCGGATTATGTACGGAATGGGTTCGTGGAGCACCTGGTTAACTGGAAAACCAGAGGCATGCTATGTGCTAATAACAAACCTTTGAAACATGGGAAGTTAATTCAAAACATTGATGATCTGGTCACCTCGAATGGGATGACCATCTACTGGAAGAAGATCAAGGGTCATTCCAAAGTAGAGGGACAAGACAAAACTGGAAATGACTTAGCTGATCAGCTGGCCAAAACCGGGGCCATCCAAGGGGATCTAATAGAGATTGAGTCCCTGTTGGGGGAAATCCAGGTTACTGCTATCACTAGGTCCCAGATATATGCTCACAATGATCTTTCAACTGCACAATGGAGTAAGGAGACCCCTGATGCTGATTTGATTACAGCTCAGAAGGGGGACCCAATAATTGGTAGGTTTTACCAACACATTGAGGACCCTGAGAACTTTCCCCTGACGGATACCGATTAAATTGGGAAAGAGGACCTAAGAGTGCTGATGAAATGTGCAAAAAGGTTCCGAATCCAAGACGGTTTGTTGGTAAGGAAATCCCAAGCTGGCCATGATCAGTCGGTGGTTCCTACCTCATTCCGAAGCCTGATGTTAAGTCACGCCCATGATGCGGCCACCGCCGGTCATAGGGAGTTTCACACAACACTTGAGATCTTAAGAGAGGTTGCATACTGGCCACACATGGGGCAGGACCTTGACCAATACTTGAAGGGGTGTCTGGTGTGTGCACAATTCCAGCCAACATCCCTCACACACCGGGCGCCTCTCCAAAAGAGGGGGATGACACTGCCATGGTCAGATTTGCAAATCGACTTCGTAGACCCTGTAAGTCGCTCGTCTAGAGGAAACAAGTACATGTTGACCGTCACATGCTTGTTTACCAAGTGGGTGGAATGTCTCCCGGCCCCAAATTGCAAGGCAGAAACAGCAGCTGCCCTGATGATTAAACACATCTTTTCCCGTTTTGGTCTACCTCAAAAGATTGAGTCAGACAGAGGTAGCCATTTCACCAGCGAGGTAATGACAAAGATGTGGGAGATACTGGGGGTTAAAAGGAAGCTACACATTGCTTACAGGCCAGCTTCTTCTGGAGCACTAGAACGCTACAACCGAACCATTGTGAGCATCTTAAAAAGTTTGTGGCAGATTCTGGGCCAAGTTGGGATATCCGATTACCTCTGGTCCTAATGGCCATCAGATCTACCCCTTCATCTGCAACTAAAATTTCACCATTTGAGTGGATGACCGAACGCAAGATGGTGCTTCCCCAGCATTTGCTTTACAGGACCCAAGACAGACGTTGATAAATGCCTCCACAACTCATGAGCATGTGGAGAATTTAAGGAAACACCTCCAACATGCTTTTGCCTATGCTCAGCGGAATCTAGAAAGATCAGCTGATAGCATGAAAACCCACCACGACCTGAAGACCACCAGGAAGGAATATACTGTGGGAGACCGGGTCTATCTATACAATTTCCAAAGGAACCAGGCCAAACAGCGAAAATGGTTGCCTACGTGGAAGGGACTGTTTGAAATTATAGACAAGATCTCCCCACTAGCGTATAAGATCTGCATCTCCAAAGGTAGTCTGGCGGAAGGGGAAGACAAGTGGGTCCATATAAATCAGCTAAAGTGTTTCCATCCCAGGCACGCTCTGCAGCAACTGGAGGAGTCCTCTGCAATACCAGAGGGGGCCGCTCCAGATTAATTCAGTTCCACCCTAAAATATCCCACATATAGTCTAAAATATTATGATTCTTGTATGCAACTGTCTTTGAATTATATCTTGTTTTTCAAAATAAGAATGCTATGTCTCTTGATTTATCAAATGTACATGCCGCCCCACTAGATCAATAGTGGGGGAGAAATGTCTACGAATAGGTATTGCCGCTTTTGCTTTATCATCCTAGGAGAGATGAAACCATGGAGACTGACCAAGGAGGACGACCGGGGACCGGGAGCAGAGATCGGAGGGGCCCAGGGTACCGCCCAATATTCCCATCAGGACCGGCGAGGAGAACCGATCGATCCAACCGGATGGAGGAAAAGATGCTGAACTGTGCCATCTACGGAATTGGAAGAAGATGATGCGGACATACCAGCGCGTGGATCAAAAACATACCTTGCACTCGACTCCAAATCAAAGCGCAGTCGGGCGGGGGGGCTTGTCAAGGGTTTTGACCCATGTTGAATCAATAGACTGGGTAGATGTGGGGATGAGCTGTCGCCGCCCATTATTCTATCCCAGAACAAACTAAATCAATAGACTGGGTAGATGTGGGGATGAGCCGTTGCCGCCCACATTCACGCCAGAAACCAGGAGAACCGCGCAGTTTGCGCACACCAAAATGGTCACCTATCTGCCACCCACCAGTGCAAAGAAAGATGGTTCTGTTCAAAATCCGTTTTTATTGATGTCAAAAAGTTGCTAAAATCATGGGCACAAGACCACTCTAAAGATACAACCTTCTTGTGGGGGGTTCCACATCACCACTCTACTGTAAGGATTCCATCAAAACAATGTTAAGCAAGGATCCTATACTATCAAGCAAAAGACTGCTCTATTGAAATGCATTAATTCAAGACAGATCCCAAAAATGGGTGCAGTACCAGCTTTGTCCACAAACCGGCGCTAGCGGTCTAAACTCTTGACAGGAGAACTGCTACTTCAGAAGCTAATCAGCCTCCTGAGACAGCTGGAAACTTCAAAGGCCCGCTGGTTAATTAAAACTCTTAACCACCTGCTGTTCCCAGAGACAATCTGATTGCATTAACAGGCCAAGAGGCTGGGAAACCTTCTCACCTCAGAGACCCACACAACAGCCCAGGAGATCACATGGACATGCTAACCAAATGCAGAGTGGCCCCCTGGCCTGCTGACCTCAGCCGACACAATAGACCCTTGCAATTGAATGGGGTATGTTGATTTTCAGTGTGGACTGTAAACCAGAACCCTGCCTGGGAGAGGAGAGACATGTGGTACTCCCAAGTTTCTGGGGGCAGACCCAGACACTTTTGTGGAATCATATTGCAGCAAATATATGTTTAAGTTAAATGCTTCTAAAATATTGTATTAAGCTCACAAAAATGTGCAATTTGGAGAACCTTAATCCAAGTAATGTACCCACAATTCAAAATTGATTCAACTTTGTACCATGTTCTGAGGCGAAACCCCGGTATTTATTGATATTACAGACACCGGGTTTATGCTAGAAACCTAGTAAATTACTGGAATGGGTGTAGAAGGAGGGTGTACATTTGTGTAATTTTTGATACAGATTTAACATTGGTAAACCAACTAAAAACGAAATTAAGTTGCCATTTGTGAATGCAAGCACCCAGGAAGATCAGAATTGAACAAGCATGGACCATGAGTAATCTGTGAAATGTACATGTAATTTCAACAAATTGTGTATCTAGGAAATATGTATTTGGATCAGAAATAGATTTGTGTGCACATTGACAAGGGGAGTGCCTGTCTGTAAGCCATAAAGATGACACAACCCAGCTCCCCAAACAAGGGAGAGAGGAGGACGTGGCCAATGATAGATTGCGAGGGGCCGGCTCAGCTATGCCCAGGCACACACCCACTTTCTAAACACATAAAAAGAGCCACTGGAAGCCAGATAGGGCTTTTCTTTTTCACTTTCTGCGGAGCATTTTGACTTCATACTTCTACATCCAGAGATCCAGACTTCAAATCCATCAATCTCCAGAGACCAGAAATTAACTCCAGAATTTGTAGCAGAGAGGCCTGAATCCACAAGCTGAATCTTTTTCAGCAGGCCTCCAAATCATTTGCAAACTATTCAACAGCCGGGCGAGCTGTTTGAATTTTTGCCGAGAACTTTTGTCAGAACCAGAGATCCAGACTGCTGTGCAGTGCCGCTAGCAGAGCTGACCCAGAAGGTAGAATTATCCAGTGAGCAGAACCAGTCCGTGGCAAGGGAACCACAGTCCAATCCTGACCCGATCCGTGGCGAAGTCGCATTCCTGTCCAAAATATAGTGTGAGTACCGCCAGAACTGTGCAAAACCCAATCTCTTAGTTTAAAATAATCTTATCCAAACTATTTTAACCTATTAGAACTGCCTCCTAGAATTGTGTCATTCTGTCATCTTTAAACCTGATAACTGTCATCTGTCATTCTGAGCTTTCAAATTTCAAATCTGAAAAACTACCTTTACTAAATCGTCCGTATCTCTGGAACCGTTTGTGATAGAAGCGAGATTTAACTTTTATGTTGAAGCTGAGATTCTAAGCTTTCCAACAAGCAACCTGACAATCATTCATAGAGCATTGCTAAAGTGATCCTGAACTAATACAAAGCATCTCTCACTCACCCTGAACCTCCTAGAGGGAATTAAAATCATTTTAGCATATTTTTCACTTCTTTGCATACCACATCAAAGGATTTTGCCTGTGTTTAAAACTCCTACATGTTTTCCTCTAAGCTTGCTAGGGGGGAACTGAATTATATTTGACTGCATTCCTGAGAACTGTGTGCTTACCTTCCATCTCTTTACCTTGCATAAAGGGGGGCGGAGGGGGTGAATTGTCAAAGAAAAGTGATTACATTGTCTTTTGTTGAAGTCATAACAAGTTTATTTTCTGTACTGCATTTATTTTCAGTCATCATTGCATTGTCCTTGAAGCCATAAAAGCATTCTCAGCTACTTTATCCTCTGTATATCACTTCTAAGCCATCAAAAAGAGTGTACCACTGTAACATTATCCATTGTTGATCACTATCATCCTCACAAGTGTGCTATCAAATATTAATTTACTATAAAAGTGTGATAGATATATATTGTTTAATTTTCAAATAAACCTTTTAAATTTGCAAAACAAACCTACTTCTTGGCTCAGCGGGGTCAGGGGGATTCTGAGAGAGGGGTGTTATATAAGGGTTGTCATCCAGAGTAAACGAACTGGACATAAAAATACATCAATAAGGGCTTCCATCAGCATCCCAGACTAGGCATTGACTTAGCTGTAGTGTTGAATTGAAGTAGCTTACAGTGCTTGAGGAGGGCATCGAGCACTTGGATCAGCGTACGTGAGAATAATGATTGTGAAATGCCATGCAAGTGCCCCACTGTGTGCTGGTAGGTGCCTGTGGCCAGGATGTGGAGCACGGACACTACCTTCAGTAGGGGGGGGAATGGCGGTGGGTGTTTCTATCATACTGACGATGTCGTTGTGTATCATGTCCACGATGGTGGTGATGGTGTCCCGGTCCAAACGGTACAGGGTGTGGATTTGCTCAGTGGTGAGGTTGAATGGACTGGGTCGGATGTGTGGGATTGGGGGCTGCCTGCGTGGTGGCACTGGCTGTGCTGGTAGGGCTTGCTGGCCCTGCCTTGCCCTCCTTCTTCTCCTGCATCTCCTCTGTGCTGCCTTTTGTTGTTGTTGTTGTAGTTGTAGCACTTGCATTGCAATCAGGTCCTCCAGCCCCAACATTGCTAGTCGTATTGGAATCATTGTGGAGTGTGACTGGGTGTGGGAACGGGTGGGGTGTGCTCTTTTTGTACTTGATGAGTCTGTATTGCCTCCACCTGTGCTGATTGTGTGCACCTGTGGCAGCTGGGAACACTGCACATGGCCATTTACGGTTGGTTTGCGATGGCGGACTTAGCACCATGGCGGTAAGGTACTTTACGGCCTTCGTGATGGCGTTGACAGCATGTCCGCTTGATTTGTGATTTCACCACCTTTGCGCGATGCCGGTACTTATGGCATGGGAGGTCGCGTGCGTGCGAGCTTGGTGATGTTAGCGGCACCGTTAACTACGATGCCGCTAATTGCACTTTCTCGGGTCATGATCGGACCTAGCCGGTTTTTCACTTACCGCCAGGGTCGTAATGAGTCCCAGTGATAGAAACTGATTCAAACTTCAGAAAACATGCTTTAACACAGCGTAGGCTTCCTTTTTCTGAACTCCTATTCACCTTGTTAGTAAAGTTTTGAAGCTGATCTTAATACAAAGAAATTTAGTTGAGAATAAACCAGCAACTGATTCTCTCCAACTAACAAATCTGTTGCGTGTTGTGGTACCTCAGGATCCAATTGTATGTTTAGGTATTTATCAATATTATTAAAGAATGCAAAATCTACACTCAACTGGGAGAGGTGGCTTTTGGTTCTGGTATTTCCTTTTGCTAAACATTACAATCTATTATGTTATGCTTTGTTTTGTTATTTTTTCCATGCCATGTCGACTTGTGTCTTTTCAAGTAACTAGCTGTTCTCTGCGAAACATACGCCGTTCTAGCATATCTTAAAGGTCAATATCAGTCAGTAATTCATAGGATCACTTCTGTGACCCTTCTTAAATAGCGGAATTACCACTGATCGCTTCCAGAAAGGGGGCATAGGTCCCAGTGACTTATTAATGGTCATTGAAAAAACTAAGAGCCAGATTCATGGAAATGTGCACAGAGATCCTGCAGGGGCCGCAAGCCGAGAAGTACCCTGCACGAGCCTGCGCGCATATAAAAAATCTGCGCCCTGCGTATTCATGGAATTTACTGCAGAAAGTAACAGTTTTCATATGTCGCGGCTGGACCACCCCCGACATTCCCCCACGCAAAGCTCAAACAACCAGGACAGCTACCCTTGAGTGCTCAAGTGGCCGTGAATACACGCACCCTTCAAACAGTGCATGGGGTCCAGTGCAAGAAGGCCTGCATCTCGGAGACCGTGCGCAGAGTCCCCCGTAACTGTATCAGGCATACCGACAACATGTGCATGAAAAATCGTAACTCGGTTGAAATCTCAAAACATCTGCGGCTGAACTTGCGTAAACAATTCCTGCACCCACTACACTGTGTACGTGCACCCCTAAAATGGATCAGTACCCCGGTTGCATACACGCATCCCAAAATCCCACATGCAAACCCAACTCCGTGCAGTGATTCCTATGCACAAGTGTACTTATGCCTGCCTTCAGGTGGTGGATAGTATGAAGGACTTGCATGCCCATTTCCTGGCACAGAGGTTGTGCAATCAAATTCATTTATGCGTCTAGCGCTGCACACTTGTGGGCATGCGAGGGACTGCCTGCAGGCCATCCCTCGGTACGCCCACTTTTTTAGCAAGTTCTTCCCCATTTTGGGTATTCAGTCCCCTTCCCAGCCTTCTGCGCAAGCCACGCCCATGCTCTGCGTGAGGTCTCGCGCAGGCCCTCGACGTCTCGCAGTCTCCAGGAAAAGTACTGCGGATTCGATAGCATGAATCAGGCCCTATACGTATATGAAATAGTCTTCTTTTCAATTTGAAAGGCATATTTGCATCAGATGGAATCAGAGGTATGCACAGTATACGAACAGTATCTTAGTTTAATCCATTGATTATACATACCTCTATGATGTGTCTTTGAAGATGCATAATTGTCAACCTTGTTCTATTGCAGAGTCCCTGTGAATGCATATGATTGTGTAGTAGCATAATTACAGCACCTACTTTCAGTGTTAGCTTGTGAGGATGCATTCATCCTTCAGAGTTTTGCTCGTTAGAGACTGAAAAATTGAACCGATAATTAACTGTTCATTGACACTGGAACCGCCGTGCCCTGTGTGAAGAGAAGTAGGTTTGGAAAGAAGTAACTTGAAATTATTCAGAATGTTTGTAAAAGTGGAAGGTGACTGTGTAGAACCGTGCTCATTCTGTTTATTGAAATGATAGCTGTTGTAGAAGTGGAAGGGCACACAGAGGTGCACATTGCCATTTGGGTAACAGAGGGCCACCTAACACTGATAAATTTCATCATCTGTTTGTTCAAATGGTAGCTCTTGGAGAAGTGGAAGGGCACAAAGAGGTGCACTTTGCCATTTAAATTGCATCAGCTGAGTAAGGAAACATATCTAAGCGTTTTATATATATAGATGTTATGCTACAGGTTATTAGTACAGTGGCTATAGCACCCAGGGCAGCTTCAAAGAGCTGAGGATCAGTTTAAATATGTAGAAAAACCAAAAGGGCACAACAACCGCTCTCTAACTGCACCTTGTCTTCTTGCATTAAAAGTTGGTGACTTGGCTGCTTAGTCACAAGGTATTTGGTGTACATGCACAAAACCACTCGGTAAATCTAAAATATTGTTACGCAGCTGTTGGTCGTGCAGAGTATGGGCTATCCCTCTGTTCCCAAGTATCAGACTGACAATCACGGAAATACCGCCAGAGTGATGTTTGGGGCCAAAGAAGGTAGTCCGTAGAGCCAGGACTCAGGAACAACCGGAAGAACCCCTGGAGCGCTGCAAAAGAAGGGATAAGGTTATGTAACTGTACATTATGTAGTATTCTTAGTGAAAACAACCAGGGCACTAAATACCTGTGAGGACTGGAGCGTTATCTCAGAGAATCGAAGGTAGGCGTTAGCCAGTTGTTCAGAACGGGGCAGCGGGTCCGAGCAGGCGTGGCAGCAGAGATGGGAAGGTAACCACCTAAGACAGGACCGGAGTCCTGACGTAACACCTGAAACGTGGAGAGTACCAAAGCAGGCCGAGGGGCTAAACACAAGGCAGTCCGTAGGGCAGAGCGTAGGTCGGCATCAGTGGATCCAAATTCCAAGGTAGCAAAAGGGCAAGACAGAAGCAATCCGTTGGGCAAAAATAGTTCGTCAACCAATAGTCCAAAGTTCCAAAGCAGACAAGAGTTAGGCACTGAGCAATCCGTATAACAAAGCCGAGGTCAGATGAAGTGAGGAGTCTTGAAACGAAGAGTAAGCAACACGTGATCCAGATAGAACAGCTGTGAAGCAACGCTTTCCGTGACCGGACTCCTTTTATCCATGGAGAGGAAACACGTGACCACTATCACGTGACACGTATACCCAAGCATTGAGAATTGCTAGGCAACGAGTCACGTGTTCCGAGCCGCGCTAGATCGCGCAGTCCTCCGTGCGTTTCTGTGATGAAGCCTCCAGTTCGCTTGCCACAAACATGAAGGGCGATAGACTCCAGCCCTGCCGAGCATGCCACGCCTTGCCCCATAGCGTGATAAGGGGTACCTTATCACCCATGAGGTGATAAGGTACCCCTGTCGGGACGTGTGTGTTTGGGTGTTGGTTGAGAAGAGGCTGTGGACGTGGAGGGACGTGCCTTAGTAGGAGGAGTCGTAGCTCGTGCGGGGAGCGGTGTGACAGAATCCCCCCGCAACGGCCCACGACCCCGTGGGCTAGCCGGGTTGTCCCTATGGAACTGTGACACCAGAAGAGGGGCCTGGACGTCATGGGAGGGAACCCAAGATCGGTCCTCGGGACCATAACCCAGCCAGTCCACTAGGTACTGCAGGCGGCCCCTATGGAATCGGGACCCGAGGATGGCACTGACCTCATAAACGTCCTGGGAAGACACAGAGACAGGGGCGGGAGGAACAAGGATGCGAGTGGAAGCAAGGAAAGGCTTAAGGAGGGAGACATGGAAAACCGGGTGGATCCGCCAAGCACGTGGAACAGACAGACGCAGGGCCACAGGATTAAGTATCCTGATGATCCGATAGGGGCCCACAAAGCGGGGCAACAGCTTGCGACAACCAGGGATTCGCAAGTGTCTGGTCGACAACCATACCCGATCGCCCACATGATACACCGGTGCCTCGGCCCGCTTACGGTCTGCTTTGTTCTTCATCACCGACTGAGCCTCGTGGAGGTGGACCAGTGTTTGTGCATGGACACCTGCTAGATCACGCACGCAGGCGTTAGCGGCAGGAGTGACAGAGGAGAAATCAGGGAGCGGTAGGGCGCGAGGATGTTGTCCATATAGAGAGTAGAAAGGGGAGAACCCAGTGGCCGAATGACGTGAATTGTTGTATGCAAACTCAGCCAGATAGAGCAGCTTGAACCAGGAGTCCTGGTACTGAAGGGACAGACAGCGCAGGTACTGCTCTAGGGCTTGGTTAACCCTCTCCGTCTGCCCATCGCTTTCAGGGTGGTACGCCGAAGAGAAGCGGGCATCGATCTTCAGGAGTCCGGTAAGAGCACGCCAGAAGCAGGACGTGAACTGGGATCCCCGGTCTGATATAATGACATGTGGTAAACCGAAAAGACAGAAAACCGTTTTGAAGAACAGGCGAGCCAGTGTTGGGGCCGACGGGATGCCTGTGCAGGGAATGAAACGGGCCATTTTGGTATATGAGTCGACGATAACCCATATGGTATCGTAACCCTGTCTGCGAGGTAGATCAGTTATGAGGTCCATAGAGATGGTGTGCCACGGCCTGGGAGGTATGGGTAATGGTAGGAGTAACCCCAAAGGCCGTCCTCTACGTGTTTTGCATTGTGCGCATATAGAACATGTGTTTACATAGTTTTCTATGTCCTTTCTCATGGATGGCCACCAGCACCAGCGTTGTAATAATTCAAGGGTGCGTTGTTGCCCGGGATGGCCATTTATGGCCGCATCGTGCGACCATGCCAGCGCCTGGTTGCGTGCATCGCATGTAGGAAGGAATAGTTTGCCCTGAATGAAAGGTAGCCCGTCCTGGAGAGTTATGTCCCATTCCGTGAGTGTATGAGGATGTTGAGAAACCCATTCTCTAATGGCAGTGAGCATGAGTGGCGAGGGTGTACACAAGCAAACAACATGGCTTTTCCCTAATAAAGTGTCTGGAAATGTAACCAAGGATTCACCACCGGGAGATCGGGACAAAGCGTCAGCCTTGCCATTGATATGGCCTGGTCTATGTTTAACAACAAAATCGAAGGCAGCAAAAAACAAGTGCCAGCGTACCTGCCGGCTGTTTACGCACTTCAGGGAGGCCAGGTCTTGCAGGTTTTTGTGGTCTGTATAAACCACCGTTTGGTGCTTTGCCCCCATGAGATGATGTCGCCATGTCTGGAGGGCGTCCTTGATGGCCAGCAGCTCTTTCTCGGTTACAGTGTAATGAGTTTCGGCTGTTGTGAACTTCCGAGAGTGATAGGCCACCGGATGCAACCGACCCGTGGCTGGACATGGCTGGGACAACACCGCACCTAGTGCAAACGAAGAGGCGTCTGCTTCCAGGACGTAGGGGAGGTCGGGATCGGGGTGTTGTAGGACCGGGGCAGAAGTAAACCTGGATTTGAGTGTCTCGAATGCCCTTTGCTGCGTCGGGGTCCAAGAGTACGGGACAAGAGGACTGGTCAAAGCGGTCAAAGGAGAAACGATGGAAGAGAAGCCGGCGATGAACCGTCGGTAGAAATTAGCAAAACCAAGAAAGGACTGAAGTTGTTTAATGTTAGTCGGAGTCGGCCATTCCATGACAGCGCGAACCTTGGACTGGTTCATGGACAGGCCTCCAGGGGAGATGTGAAAACCTAGGAACTCTACTTCCTTTGAATGGAAAGTGCATTTCTCCAGCTTGGCGAACAGGGCGTTCGCTTTAAGGCAAGAGAGGACCTCTCTGACGTGACCAATGTGTTCCTCTAAGGAGGGTGAAAAAACCAATATGTCGTCCAGGTATACCACTACGTACGTATCCAAGATGTCAGAGAATACGTCATTGATAAACCGCTGGAAAGTTGCGGGAGCGTTACAAAGCCCAAAGGGCATTACGGTGTACTCAAATAACCCCTGCCGAGAACAGAAGGCCGTCTTCCACTCATCCCCAAGTCGCATACGGATCAGGTTGTATGCCCCTCTTAAGTCCAACTTGGTGAAAACGGTAGCCCTTGTTAATCTGTCCAACAGTGTGGAGATGAGGGGGAGAGGGTACCTGTTTTTTATAGTAACGGCATTCAACTTCCTGTAGTCCACACATGGACGCAAATCGCCTTCCCTTTTTGGCACGAAAAATATTGGGCTGGCAGCAGGGGAACTCGATGGACGGATGTGACCCAATTGCAACGCCTGCTGGATGTATTCATTGAGGGCCTGCTCCTCTGATGGGGACAATGAGTAGATCCTCCCCCTGGGTATAGGTGCATCCGGAACCAAATCGATCGGACAGTCGTATGGTCTATGTGGGGGTAGACCCTCCGCCTTGGCTTTATCAAATACCATGTGGAATTCGTGGTATTCGATGGTGATATTAGCCAGGATGGCCCCCACAGTATGTGAAGGCCCAGTCTCTGAGGTTACGTCAGTAATGCGAGTAGAGGCCATGGCGCCCAGGATAGTGGCAGGAGAGGAGAGCGTATCACCATCCACAAGACAAAACTGCTGACACACCTCTGATTCGAACGTGACCTGTCCTGTCCCCCAGTTAATCAACGGGTTGTGTTGCCGTAACCAGGGTATTCCCAAAATGACACCGAATTGAGGTGTGGTGATAAGGTCAAACGACATGATTTCCCTGTGGGTGCTCTGAATCAATACTTCCAAGGGCGCGGTCTGAAACTGAATGGGGCCGGACGACAAGGACTTGCCGTCCACAGCATGTACGGGTTCCGGGTGTTCTTTCCTGACCAGGGGTAGGTTGAGACGATGGGCCAAGGCAATATCAATAAAACAACCTGTGGCCCCAGAGTCAATTACAATTTGGACCACATGTGCGATCTCCCTGGTGGGTTTCATAAGGGCCTGGACTATTACTGGTCTGACAGGGCCAAAGGCGGGTTCAGAGGGGTTTGAAGACAGGCTCGCCGGTGCCCCCTGTATCATGGGTGAGCCCTCTGAAAACTCGGGGTTTTGTTCTTAGGGCGTCGGGGGCATTCCCTTACATAGTGCCCGTTTAACCCGCAATAAAAGCAGGCGTTATCCGCCCTCCGGCGTTCACGCTCGGACGGTGTTATCGGGCTTCGGATACCACCAATTTGCATGGGTTCGAAAGGGGTGGTAGAAGAGGCCTGACCGGACTGGCTAGTGAACATTGTTTCTGTCCTTCTCTCGGATCTCCTTGCATCTATCTGTAAAGCGAGATCCACCAGATCCGAGAACACAGAGGGAAGGGCAGGAACTACTGAAAGCGCATCTTTCATGGAGTTACATAAACCATTGTAGAACACAATCGCCTTTTTCTCCTCCGGCCAGGAAGTCTCGGCGGCGAGCTGGTTATATCGAGCAATGTATTCAATCAATGATAGTTTACCCTGTGTTAGGTCCAGGAGTTCCAGGTCCCTCGATTGAGCTTTATGGTGTGTATTAAAGACCTTGGCCATTTCCGAGGTAAGAAGGTCAAAATCATACAGAGCGGGATGATCGCTTTCCAACATTGGGTTTGCCCAGGTGGCCGCCACCCCAGATAAATGTGACAGAAGAAATGCGGCCTTTGTGACTGAATCAGGGAAAGCCAAGGGTCTGCACAAGAAGTGGAGTTTACATTGATTAATGAAGGTCCGGTATTTCCGAGGGTCCCCCTGTAGCGTTCTGGGGCAGCAAGAGGAACGGGTGTCGGAAACAACATAGGAGTGGGTGCAGAGGCCGGGATAGGTGCTGGCTGATCCGAGGGACCGGAGTCCCCGAATTCGGTGTCTTGGGGTAATGGGTAACGTGTGCTCTGTAAGGCGTCAAGACGATCATGTATGGCTGTTGTGGCGGCGGCCATTTCGGTCCTGAGGGCCGCTACTGCTTGCATCAAAGCGGTCACTGGGTCCCCGGTGGAGGGATTCATACTCTGGATGACCAAGAAGGCTTCACAATCTGTTACGCAGCTGTTGGTCGTGCAGAGTATGGGCTATCCCTCTGTTCCCAAGTATCAGACTGACAATCACAGAAATACCGCCAGAGTGATGTTTGGGGCCAAAGAAGGTAGTCCGTAGAGCCAGGACTCAGGAACAACCGGAAGAACCCCTGGAGCGCTGCAAAAGAAGGGATAAGGTTATGTAACTGTACAGTATGTAGTATTCTTAGTGAAAACAACCAGGGCACTAAATACCTGTGAGGACTGGAGCGTTATCTCAGAGAATCGAAGGTAGGCGTTAGCCAGTTGTTCAGAACGGGGCAGCGGGTCCTGTTACGCAGCTGTTGGTCGTGCAGAGTATGGACTATCCCTCTGTTCCCAAGTATCAGACTGACAATCACGGAAATACCGCCAGAGTGATGTTTGGGGCCAAAGAAGGTAGTCCGTAGAGCCAGGACTCAGGAACAACCGGAAGAACCACTGGAGCGCTGCAAAAGAAGGGATAAGGTTATGTAACTGTACAGTATGTAGTATTCTTAGTGAAAACAACCAGGGCACTAAATACCTGTGAGGACTGGAGCGTTATCTCAGAGAATCGAAGGTAGGCGTTAGCCAGTTGTTCAGAACGGGGCAGCGGGTCCTGTTACGCAGCTGTTGGTCGTGCAGAGTGTGGACTATCCCTCTGTTCCCAAGTATCAGACTGACAATCACGGAAATACCGCCAGAGTGATGTTTGGGGCCAAAGAAGGTAGTCCGTAGAGCCAGGACTCAGGAACAACCGGAAGAACCCCTGGAGCGCTGCAAAAGAAGGGATAAGGTTATGTAACTGTACAGTATGTAGTATTCTTAGTGAAAACAACCAGGGCACTAAATACCTGTGAGGACTGGAGCGTTATCTCAGAGAATCGAAGGTAGGCGTTAGCCAGTTGTTCAGAACGGGGCAGCGGGTCCGAGCAGGCGTGGCAGCAGAGATGGGAAGGTAACCACCTAAGACAGGACCGGAGTCCTGACGTAACACCTGAAACGTGGAGAGTACCAAAGCAGTCCGAGGGGCTAAACACAAGGCAGTCCGTAGGGCAGAGCGTAGGTCGGCATCAGTGGATCCAAATTCCAAGGTAGCAAAGGGGCAAGACAGAAGCAATCCGTTGGGCAAAAATAGTTCGTCAACCAATAGTCCAAAGTTCCAAAGCAGACAAGAGTTAGGCACTGAGCAATCCGTATAACAAAGCCGAGGTCAGATGAAGTGAGGAGTCTTGAAACGAAGAGTAAGCAACACGTGATCCAGATAGAACAGCTGTGAAGCAACGCTTTCCGTGACCGGACTCCTTTTATCCATGGAGAGGAAACACGTGACCACTATCACGTGACATGTATACCCAAGCATTGAGAATTGCTAGGCAACGAGTCACGTGTTCCGAGCCGCGCTAGGTCGCGAAGTCCTCCGTGCGTTTCTGTGATGAAGCCTCCAGTTCGCTTGCCACAAACATGAAGGGCGATAGACTCCAGCCCTGCCGAGCATGCCATGCCTTGCCCCATAGCGTGACACCTGATGAGGTGATAAGGTACCCCTGTCGGGACGTGTGTGTTTGGGTGTTGGTTGAGAAGAGGCTGTGGACGTGGAGGGGCGTGCCTTAGTAGGAGGAGTCGTAGCTCGTGCGGGGAGCGGTGTGACAAATATACAACTACTCAATCCTGTGATCAAAAAGTGCTAAATCAATCAACATCCAAAAGCAGGTAATATTTTCCCAAAAATAGATTAGAGTTATATTCCTAAATGATCTCAAGGAGAAGGCATTCAATTTACAAATACAATATATTTAATAGTCTTTGTTGGACTGGTGAAAAGAACATGAATAACAGAAAACTTTCAAGCCAGAGGGTCTTTCTCAAGGCTGTGATACAAATTGTGAGAAACCATAGTGCAATACAAACACTGTAATTGGATGAAAAATTAACATAAACCAAGGCAAGAAATGAACAGTGAAAAACACCCATAAATATATTCGAGAAAAAGGGGGAAGACAAGAAAATAAAAAGAAGAAGCTCAGTAAAATGACTGATAATTCATTGCAATATCAAAGCAAATGACAGAAACTGCATCTGAACCTCTATAGCAACCCAATTCAATTGGCAATATCCTAATTAGTGTATAGGTGCTCCAATGCTGAAACAATCGCTTTGTAAGTGGGATTATATAACAAGTCTTGCAGTATCTCTTGAGCTGTGGAATAGGGAGATCATCTTGAAATTCGGGACTTAAAACAATTGAACTGGGTCATTCTAGGGGTCCAGACAAAGTCTCTTGATAAATTATCTGGACATCTGGAAAATGTTTACTAGTTTTGTATGCCAACTTTCTTCCCTTGATGTATTGGGTTATACGTGTAACTATACATTAATGGTGTTAATATATTTTGAATTGTTTCACCATGGGATCACCCATGCACTAATTAGGATTTTACCAATTTAACCGGATTGATATAGAGGTTCAGATGCAGTTTCTATAATTGTCTTTGATATTGCAAAGAGTAATCAATCATCTTTCCAGATTTTCTTCTTTTTATTTTGTCTTCCTCTTTTGATATTTTCTTCCATATATTTCTAGGTGCTTTTCATGGTTTATTTCTTAACTTGGTTTATGTTCATTTAGTCATACAATTGCAGTTTTTACATTGCACTATTGCTTCTCAAAATTTGTATCACAGTCTTGAGAAAGACCCTACGGGTTCAAACATGTGTTGGCTATTACTCAAGTTCTTTTCGCCAGTCCAATAAACACTATTATATGTATTGAACTTGTAAATTGAATGGCTTCTCCTTGAACTAATTTTGTAATATAACCCTAGTCTATTTTTGGAAAAAGATTACCTGCTTTTGAATATTGATTTACTTAGAGCTTTTTGGTCACAGGACTGAATTGTCTTATATTTTCCAGTTTAAATGTGAACATATGTTAAATGCAACAGCATACATTTATTATTATTATTATTATGATGATGATTATTATTTTTATGATGATGAGTATTATTATTGTTATTATTATTATTATTAGTAGCTGTACCCAGCATATCATACTCTGGTCTAGAAGTATTTCTCTCACTTTGGCTTTCTCCACCTCTCTCACTTCCTCTGACTCTCCCTCTGTCTTCCGTAATCTTCCCTTTGGCTCCCTATAAGTCTCTGTCCCTCACTAGTTGTGAGAAAGAGCTATGTTGTCCGGCAGGTATTTGCAAGAGCCATCATAACGGAAGATCCATATTGTCTGGAAGGTATTTGCAAAAGCCATTACAGAGGTAAGTAATTATCTGATTGAATGTAATATTTTCCATTAAACAATGTGATTACACAATGGCTAATGGCTTTACACTGAAATAAATTAATTCCAAATCCAGGGTTTTAACTGGTCTATTATTTAAGATGATCAGAAGGACAACCAGTTCTGTGTCTGATAGATCAGTAATTGCATTCTTAATAGCAGTGTCCTCAAAAAGACCATGGCCTCCAACCCTGTAGAGCAATCTCTTCCATTAAAGCAGTCTTGTAAAATGAACTATTTGTTGCACAGAATATCTGTCTCAACAGATGGATTCAGCTGTTAATAATGGCTCAAGACAAACACACCTATGGAATTTAAACTGGATTGTACAGTACAAATGCATATTGATAAATGCATTTGTATGTGACAAATTGTAAAGATATTTCCGGCTCTAGTTTTTTAAACATTTACCCGATTCAAAAACTGAAGGTAGGTTTGAATTCTGTGAAACAAGGAGAATCACATATGCAAATGATAGGTTAAAATGTATGAATAATTATCAAATGTGCAGATTTTAATAACTCTGATAAGCATCTAGTCACAAACACATGAAGGATATCTATGAATTCAGAATATTCGTATGAAACTGAATATATATTTATTTACTGCACTGGTCTATACTGGGAAATATTAGGAAAAATGTATTTCAATCCAATTTTAATTTCACATTCCTAAAGGGAGGGCTAACCCATAGCTAACACATCCTGTCATTACAAATGGAATACAATAGGGCAATTTAAGCAAAGAGGAAGAACCTTGTGGGTGTGAGTAAAAGGAACCTTTCACAGGATCTGTCCTATCTAAAATTATGCTTTGTGGATGGAGGTTGCTGGGTATTTCAACACAATCATGTAGGAAGAGATGAGAATCTTTGGAAAAGCAGCAAAGGACAAGCGCCTGGCCGATAAGATCAAAAGCTGTTTGGGATTCCAAATGGAAGTAGCTAACAGAAATTCCCCTTAGAAGGCCTTTTCAATTGAATGCAGAAGCCTTTCCCAATGCCTTTGTCAAGGCAGAACCAAATTGCCATAAAGGTATTTTGGGAACAGGAGGGCAGACTGAAAGGAAGAGCTTGTCTGGCAGAGTGGCCTACAGCTACTTGATGTCCTTACCTGTCTTGGGCCATTGAAGACAAACTAAATGTGAGTACAATAATCCCAAAGCATTTGAACAAATGTCCCAAAATATGAATAAACTACAGATTGTAATTAAAAGCATTTTGGTTGAACCCTGCTGAAAGGCTATGTAGGGCCTCATTACAAGTTTGCCGGTCCAAAAGCTCACCAGCACCGTTATTTCCAGACAGGCAAACTACGAGTTTGTCTGCTGGGGCCGCTGCACCTGACAGGTCTGACCCTGTCGGGCGCAGCAGCCAAGTTAGGCAGACTCTTCATGGAAGCACTGGCACCGTTAGCAACGGTGCCGGTGCTGCCGAGTCCCCATTCCCATTTATGGGAATGGGGACTAACATTTTACCAGCACCTGACTTCCCGGGTCACCGGAATTTTAATGTCCCAGGGGCACCGGGAATTCAGGCATCAGTAAAATATTACTGCCGGACTCGTAATGAGGTCCTATGTCTCTTAAAGGGGAATATATCAGCATGTGTATGCACTTAGTGATTGAATATTACATTTGATCACCTTCTCAGTTTCACCCTAATAAGGCTTTCTTCCAACAATTTGGGATATCTGGTGGCCTTAAACATCCCAAATTCAAATATGCAATGATAGGCCTTTTTGATTGGTGTCTCTCTAGTCAATAATGTAATTGAAATCTATTCCTTAATGAACACATTGAACTGAGGTGCAGAGAGAGAAGACCTGATTCCTAGAGAATAGCGTGTGAGTTAGGTTTTACTGTCCCAGAATTCCAAAAAGAAGTTCAATTTCTGAACACAGGCCTTTAGAATAAGTGCAATTAACCCATCCAAACAAAACATTATTGTCCAAGCTAGAAACTAGGAGTTTGTCACAGATAGTGTCCAACATATTAGTGTAGAATCAGTCTAGACCAGCCAATATTTTTCTTTGATTCCAACATTTGTCAAAAGTTTAATTAAAATCTAAGTACATTGTTTTGTTTCAAACGTTATTCTAAGAATGGTTTTGAATAAAATAGCCAATGTCCATTTGCATGTTTCTATAGGAGAGAATGGGGGTCATTACGACCCGGGCGCAAAGGGATAATGGGCACCGGTAATGACACCGATGCCGGTAATCCCTTTGCACCCTATTCCGAGGTCCCTTTGCGGGTCCTTCCTTAATGCCTGGTTTTAGCAGGCATTAAGGACGGGACCCGCAAAAGGGACTTCAGAGCTAATAAGGTACCGTAATTTACGGTAACGTTATTAGCACCTTACCCATTCCCATTGAGCCCTATTGGGGCTCAAATGGGAATGGGGATTGACATTTTCAATGGGGACTTACCGGTCCCGCAAGGGTCGGACTAGACTGGTAAGTCCCCATTGAACCAGGGCAGACACGGTACCGGTAATGGTGCTAGTCATGACGCTAATAGCGCCATGACTCGCACCAACCTCGGAATGAGGCCCAATGTCATTATTTTTCATTGGATAGTTATTCATATTTCCTTTTATGCGTATGGATGTTTGTGTGTATTTTGATAAGCAAGAAAATAACAGTTCGGTTGTTTTTCTTTTGTTAAGGCAAGCTGCCTGCATTTATGTTGGACATTGTGGGTGAATTACCCACCATTGAAAATTAGGGCACTACTTTCATTTTACTGGTATATTATTTTCAATGAAACAGAATGTTCACACTAAGAACATCCTGTTTCTCATCCCAGATTGTGGAATGGGATTGTTGTTGTGGGATTATTAGATCAGGGATATTTCTTTGTAAAATGTATCAGCTATTAAAATGTAAATGCATTCCATAGATAGCAGTTGTTACACAGCCGTTAATGACAGCAGCACAAACAGAACAAAGACAGATATCTTCAATCAATGAGTGTGGAAGCTGCTGTGTTTCTATGGTTAAAAGTAGAATTAGAACAGCAGTGGTATCCCCTAATGATATTGCATGTGTCCTTCAGGAATGTCACCAACACACTAAACACACTCTGTCCATACATATAGAGGTAAGGGAATGGAGATGGAGATCAGGGGATGATGGGTTTCAGACAGACCTTTTAAGGGGCCGGAGGACCATGCTGCTGGGTTTTAAACTATTGTCCGTATTAGTGTTTGTGCAATCAGTGACCAGCAATAACAATTAAACATTTTCTTGGTGCTTACAGAAGAAATAGGTAATTGTTTTTAATCTGATTGTGACCCATTCCAAGAACGAAGAACATTTTGGTAGCCAAAATGCTGTCTTTTCTCAACAAAATAACCTCTTTAAAAAATGCATTGATTTAATTTTACTCACATTGTAAACTGGTTCTTTTTAACATTTGTCCATGTTCAACCGTAATGATCATTTGAAGTAGGTATTGCAGTTCTAATAAGAGGGCTTCTGTTTCTATACAGTGCAAAGCACGTGATCAAAACCTAGATTATGTACACACACTATTTCTGATATAATGTTGTAATTCTATGGACAGTATAGTATACTCACGTTGTACTCTTTTAATAAAACACCCCTGTGAGAAAGGGAAAGGGAAGAAAAAGGATCATGGAGGATTCTTGCCTGCTTTTCATAAACATTAAAATAACATTTTGTGTACATAAGAATGACCACAGATCTTTATATTTGGCAGATATACCAGTGAGAAAAGAATTATTTGCGTGAATCAGTACATAATGTGCATGGGGCTTGGTTGTCACTGTATTTTTCAAAACACTCATTGTAACATTAAAGTGTCTGCAGCCGTGAACCATATATGATCAGTCAAACAGCCTCAAGACTTTGATGTGAGCATAAAATGGCAGTAATGACATGTGGCTATCCTTTGAGGGACAGAGGTCACAATTCATCCAGAATTTTAGAAGAGGAAGGTGCTAAGAAGAAAAGCTGGGCTGTGCACATGTTCTGTCCTAAAAACACAGACATCCTCAGAGAATTGCATAAGAATATATATATATATGTAATACTTTTATTCAAACCTTGAATAGGGCATGGCCTAGGTGTCTAATCTATCAATCAGAAGTAGAGAATGTATTAGAGAGGATTGAGGGGGTAGATGGAAGAAGATACCAGGCCAGAAGGTTTGTAAAGAGAGTTATACATCCCTGAGTGGGTTATTCTCTTAAGGGTATGCATTTAATGGTTGTTATGATGAGTATAGGCAGGGCACTGTGGAAATCCGGGGCATGAGGTCTAGTGGACAACCGCAGAAGAGGGCAGCTTTAATGTATCAACGGGTTATGTTCTACATGGCAGCAGACATCCCCATGTGTAACGCTCACCTGGTTCCCTCGGAGGCGCAGGTCTTGACTGGGCGGTGAAAACGTCTTCAAAGTTAGGCGTAGGATTCGTCTGGCTCCCGGATTTGGCCCTTTCCTTACCGAAAGCTTGACCTGCAGAGTGAGGTGTCTGCAAGTGGAAAATCAAGGTATTAGTGGCTGGAAGGTTGGGAGTAGTTCTTAGCCCCTCTCTCCCTCTCTTCCCGTGGTACTCGGGTGATTGTTGTGCTCACCTTAAGTAAGTGAATGCTGAGCTCTCCATCCTGCGTCTTGTGCAGGGGCGCTGGGTCCAGTTACTTCACTGGATGTGAGTTCCGCCTCTTGATTGCAGAGGGTAGATGAGAGCGAAGCTGCCGTTTGCAGCACGAGCGTGACTTGTAAGTATTAAAGTTTTCAGATTGCTCTCTCAAATGTCTTTTTCCTTAAGTCTATGTCTTTTATCTTTTCAGATGCTGTCGATGCCAACGAAACTGCTCTCCCCGATTCGTGGCAGAGAGCGTGACAAGAAGATGATGAATTCGAAGGCACGTAAGTAGGAAGGCTGCCTTAGGGCCGTAGAATGCACCTTAATGTTCCCTTTTGTCTTTACAGGTGCCGGAATGCAGTGCGAGCAAGTTGGAGCTATCGCAACACAGGTAAGCAGTATTGTAACTGAGCGTTACTAACCAATGTTCTTTGTCTTTGCAGGCCCGATGCTGGACGAGAAATGCTGAAAAAACATCTTGGATGCTGCGATGGATCGGGTGAGTTGAAGCGCTAACTTTGCCTTTGTTTAATCTGTGCCGTTTGTTTTGCAGGAGCCGCTGAAGATTGAAGACTGGTTCCCAGCAGGTAATTTTCGTAATTACAGGATCCGGAGCTGAAGATTCACTGGAGCTGACACGGTGAGCGTCCTGCTGCAGATGCAGAATAACGCGAAGCATGTGGTACCAATCGGGCGTGATTTAATTAGCCCATAGGAGTGCTTAGGTGTCTTCTTCCACAGCAGCCTCGCCCAGGTAAAAGAGTTCCTGCTTCCAGAAGGGTTCCAGCATCCAAGATCCAGGGAGTGGTGCCTGCCCCACCCAGAAGGAAAAGTAGTCCCTGCCAGAAGAGAGTAAAGCATCATCTTATGGGTAAGTAAGCAGCATGGTCTGCTCCAGGTAGGTTCACCCAAGCACTTTTACACTTGATATGAGCCCGGCGCTTCCTGTGCCGGGACGGGTCCTTACTATGAGCCTGGCACCACAGGTGCCAGGACAAGGTCCAAAAAGTCCCAATTGGGACTTGCTGGTGCCGATAATAATTGTTATGAGTCTGCTTCCAAGGATGTTGGGTAGGTCCTGACTCCTTGAAAGCAGTGGTCATGACAGCACCCCCCCTCAAGGCCCCTCCCAAATTTGTCTTCTCCGGGGGTTTTGGTTTATCAGGAAAACTTCGATGAAATTTCTTAACCAGACGAGGTGCATGAACATGTTCCGACGGTTCCCAAGATCGTTCCTGGGGGCCATAACCTTTCCAGTCAATCAGATAGTATAATTTAGATTTGGAAATCTTGGAGTCTAATATGTCCTGTATTTCGAATTCTAGTTCTCCGTCCACAAGAATAGGGTCTGGAGATTTTGTCAAACGGGTTCCAGGTTGCATGGGTTTCAGTAGTGAAACATGGAAAACTGGATGTATTTTCATATGGGCAGGAAGGCCCAATTTAACTGCCACTGGGTTGATTATGGCAGTGATTGGGTAAGGTCCCAGGTATCGTGGATTGAAAGTACGTGGTCCTTTTAGGGGTAAATGTTTGGTGGATAGCCAGACCAGATCTCCCACAAGATATTGAGGAGCTTCCTTTCGATGTAGATCCGCACACTTCTTGTATTGCTCCTTGGCCTGCTTAAGGTGAGATGTGGCCTCTTTAAAGGCTTGAGTGATTGTTGAATGCAGGTGATCTACAGCGGGTGTTCCAAGAGTCTGAGGTGGGTCAAGATTTGAGGTGCGAGGGTGGATTCCATATGAAAGGAAAAACAGAGTTTTTCCGGTTCCGGCGTGGACTGAATTATTATAAGCGTACTCCGCAATCCAGAGAATGTCTTTCCAAGTGCTCTCTGATTGTTGTAACATGCAGCGTAGATACTGTTCTAAGGTTTGGTTGGTCCTCTCGGTCTGCCCGTCGGTCTGGGGATGGTGGCTGGTCGAAAGCCTTATGTCAATTTGGGCTAGGCGACAACAACTCCGCCAGAAGTGGGAAATAAATTGACTCCCTCTATCTGAGATTAAAGCTGAAGGAAAGCCGTGCAACCGAACGATGTTTTCCAGGAATTCTCGGGCCAAAATTGGAGCTGTAGGTAACCCTTTCAATGGGATGAAATGAGCCATTTTCGAGAATAGGTCCACAATCACTAAGATTGTATTAAATCCGGAGCATGGTGGTAAATCCGTGATGAAGTCCATGGAGAGAGTATGCCATGGGTGTGGAGGAACGTCTATTGGACGTAGGAGGCCTGCTGGTTTCTCCTTCTGGCTTTTGCTTTGAGCGCACACACCACAGGAATTTATGAAATCCTTAATGTCCTTTCTCCAAGACGGCCACCAGAAATGTCTCTTTATCTTTTCCAACGTTTTGGTAATGCCAGGATGTCCTTCCATTAAGGAGTCATGGTAACAAGAGATCACCTGTCTTTGTAAATCAGTACGTGGTAAATATAATCTTCCTCGAAAGTATAGTAGGTTCTTATCCATTGTGAAATCGTTTCCCTTGAGTTGCCAATCTTGCACTTCTGCTGGAGTCAGAAGATCTTTAACCTTAGCTTCAATGTCTTCAATGGATTGTGCATCCATCAAACCCAGGATTCTCTGTTCCGAAATTATGGGGACGGGTTCAGGATTGGTCGTGAGTTCATCTACTCCAATTCGGGAGAGAGCGTCTGCTTTACCATTCTTGTTGCCTGGTCGGTAAGTTATCACAAAGTCGAATTCGGCGAAAAACAATGCCCAGCGAAGTTGTCTGGAGGATTGAGCTTTGGCTGATTTAAGGTACTGTAAATTACGATGATCCGTGATGACGGTGACGGTGTGTCGGGCTCCCAAGAGATAATGCCGCCAAGCTTTAAAAGAGGACTTGATAGCCAAAAGTTCCTTATCTGTAATAGTATAGTTGATTTCAGGAGCTGAAAATTTGCGGGACCAAAATGCCACTGGGTGTAACTGATTTGTTTCCGGGTCTCTTTGCGAAAGCACTGCTCCCATTGCGAGACTGGAAGCATCAGTCTCTACGATATAGGGAAGTTCCGGGCGAGGATGTTTTAGAATTGGAGCCGAGGTGAATTTTGTTTTCAGTTCCTGAAAAGCTTGTTCAGCCTCTGTAGACCACTCGAAACGCTTATTCTTTCTGAGGAGGGCTGTAATGGGTTGGACTACTCGAGAAAAATCTGGGATAAATCTTCGATAAAAGTTGGCGAAGCCCAACATGCTTTGTACTCCTTTCACTGACGTTGGTGAGGGCCACTTAATGATAGCGTCCACTTTTCTTGAGTCCATGTGGACTCCATTAGGTGACAAAATAAATCCCAAAAATTTGACCTCCGTGACGTGAAAAACGCATTTTTCCAATTTTGCAAAGAGTCTGTGTTTTCGGAGCCGCTCCAGTACTGCGGTGACATGTTTTAGATGTTCCGCCTCAGAGGACGAATAGACCAGAATGTCATAAATATAGACAACTACACATACGTCAATGAGCTCTCTGAGGACGTCATTCATAAAATATTGAAAGGCTGCCGGAGCGTTGCAAAGCCCAAAGGGGATTACTTGATACTCGAACAGTCCATATTTAGTACGAAAGGCCGTCTTCCATTCATCGCCCTCTTTTACTCGTACTAAATGGTAAGCTCCTCTGAGGTCCAGTTTTGTGTAGATACAGGCACTTTTAACCTGGTCAAGAAGTTCAGGGATCAATGGTAACGGATATCTGTTCTTAATCGTAATCTGGTTCAGGGCACGGTAATCTATACATGTTCTTAGGTCTCCCTCTTTTTTTGGCACGAAGAACAAAGCTGAAGAGGCTGGGGACTTCGAGGGACGGATAAATCCATTAGCCAGGTACTGGTCCAAATACTGCCTCAGGTGAAGATTTTCAGGTTCTGTGAGGGCATAAATTTGACTGCATGGAGGAGTGGATCCTGGAACCAAGTCTATTTGGCAGTCGTATGATCTGTGAGGAGGCAGCGAATTAGCTTGATCTTTCCGAAAGACGTCCTGAAATTCCCGGTATTCAGGAGGCAAGTGAGGACTTTCAGAAGCAGTTGCAGCTAGCTTCGTGGGGGGCTGCGGATAACAGGTAGGTGCGCATTCAAGAAACCGGATTGTCTTTGCTCGCCAATCAATTTGAGGATTGTGTTTCTCCAGCCAAGGGATTCCCAGGATAACTTGAAACTGTGGAGCCTTGATCACGTCAAATACGATTTTCTCTTGATGTCCATCTTGGCTTACCAACGTCACTTTCAGGGTGGTGTGAGTAACTGGTCCGGAAGCTATTTCCGTACCATCCACGGTGGTGATGACATCTTTCACAGACTTAGGAACAAGAGATAGATTCATCCTGGCGGCCAATTCACAGTCCACGTAATTGCCGATGGCGCCACTATCAATGTATGCTTTAATGGCATGCATACGATTAGGTTGCTCCGGACTCACGAGGACCATGGGCATGGTAAAATGCGAGGTCAAAGAACTGGTTTTTACGCAAGCGGACCTCTACACTTGTCGGGCGAGGTCGTTTTCCGACTCCGAACCTTTGGCACCCTTATCGGAAGCTCCTACTGTCTTCTTCTTTGGTTTCACTGGGCAATCTGGGAGGAAGTGCCCTGAGTTCCCGCAATAGAGGCACAATTGCAGTTGTCTTCTCCTATCTCTTTCCTTTTGGGTTAGAGGTCCTTTCACCACCCCAATCTGCATGGGTTCCACGGTATCATTCCCTTTAACGGAGCTCTGTGGTCTTGAAAAAACTCGATTCTCAAACCTAGAACGATCGGCTTTTCGATTTTGTATTCTATGATCCAATTGCACCACCAGATCAATGTATTCGGAACAGTCTTGAGAAGGATTCACCACCTGGGCCAGAACGTCTTTAAGTTCTCCACGAAGGCCTCTATAGAAAAGGGTGATTCTCTTATCCTCAGGAAATCCGGTTTCAACCACAAGTCTGTTAAATGATGCAATGTAGGCCAGAAGATCTTGACTGCCCTGTCGTAGTGAAAGAAGTTCATTGTCCAGGGCCTGTCCCTGAGAATGTCTTGCGAACAATTTTTCCATACTAGCTTGGAAGTCCTGGAAATTGTAAAGAATAGGGTTATCTTGAGTCACTAAAGGAATAGACCAATCTGCGGCACTGCCACTAAGATATGAAAGCACGAAGGCCACCTTAGCCTGGTCCGTTGGAAAAGCGGCAGGTCTACACAGAAAGTGTAAACGACACTGATTAATGAACACAGCAAATCTTTTTGGATCACCTGAAAAGCGTTCGGGCGGAGCCAAAGGTACATTTCCTGGTAGATTAATGTGCACCGGATTTGAGGAAGCCGTTGGGGCATGGCTTCCACCAGGGGTAGGCAGAGGAGTCTGTCCCGCTTGGGCTTGTAACAATTGTCTAGCCAAGTCGTCTGTTCGCTCCTTAGAAACCACTAGCTCTCTCCTTAGGGCATTTGTTTCCTGGCGTGCTGCGTGTACTTCTGCTCTCAACTCCCCGAGCAACTGGGCCAATTGGTCTGTGTCTGAGGTCTCCATTGCGCCTGGGCGGGAAATGTATGATGAGGCTTCGCGTTCTGTAACGCTCACCTGGTTCCCTCGGAGGCGCAGGTCTTGACTGGGCGGTGAAAACGTCTTCAACGTTAGGCGTAGGATTCGTCTGGCTCCCGGATTTGGCCCTTTCCTTACCGAAAGCTTGACCTGCAGAGTGAGGTGTCTGCAAGTGGAAAATCAAGGTATTAGTGGCTGGAAGGTTGGGAGTAGTTCTTAGCCCCTCTCTCCCTCTCTTCCCGTGGTACTCGGGTGATTGTTGTGCTCACCTTAAGTAAGTGAATGCTGAGCTCTCCATCCTGCGTCTTGTGCAGGGGCGCTGGGTCCAGTTACTTCACTGGATGTGAGTTCCGCCTCTTGATTGCAGAGGGTAGATGAGAGCGAAGCCGCCGTTTGCAGCACGAGCGTGACTTGTAAGTATTAAAGTTTTCAGATTGCTCTCTCAAATGTCTTTTTCCTTAAGTCTATGTCTTTTATCTTTTCAGATGCTGTCGATGCCAACGAAACTGCTCTCCCCGATTCGTGGCAGAGAGCGTGACAAGAAGATGATGAATCCGAAGGCACGTAAGTAGGAAGGCTGCCTTAGGGCCGTAGAATGCACCTTAATGTTCCCTTTTGTCTTTACAGGTGCCGGAATGCAGTGCGAGCAAGTTGGAGCTATCGCAACACAGGTAAGCAGTATTGTAACTGAGCGTTACTAACCAATGTTCTTTGTCTTTGCAGGCCCGATGCTGGACGAGAAATGCTGAAAAAACGTCTTGGATGCTGCGATGGATCGGGTGAGTTGAAGCGCTAACTTTGCCTTTGTTTAATCTGTGCCGTTTGTTTTGCAGGAGCCGCTGAAGATTGAAGACTGGTTCCCAGCAGGTAATTTTCGTAATTACAGGATCCGGAGCTGAAGATTCGCTGGAGCTGACACGGTAAGCGTCCTGCTGCAGATGCAGAATAACGCGAAGCATGTGGTACCAATCGGGCGTGGTTTAAATAGCCCATAGGAGTGCTTAGGTGTCTTCTTCCACAGCAGCCTCGCCCAGGTAAAAGAGTTCCTGCTTCCAGAAGGGTTCCAGCATCCAAGATCCAGGGAGTGGTGCCTGCCCCACCCAGAAGGAAAAGTAGTCCCTGCCAGAAGAGAGTAAAGCATCATCTTACGGGTAAGTAAGCAGCATGGTCTGCTCCAGGTAGGTTCACCCAAGCACTTTTACACTTGATATGAGCCCGGCGCTTCCTGTGCCGGGACGGGTCCTTACTATGAGCCTGGCACCACCGGTGCCAGGACAAGGTCCAAAAAGTCCCAATTGGGACTTGCTGGTGCCGATAAGACATGTTATGAGTCTGCTTCCAAGGATGTTGGGTAGGTCCAGGGACGTCATTTGGGGGTCGCCAGGGGTCGCAACTGCGACCTCTGTGGTGTCCCTTGCGACCTCTGTGGTGTCCCTTGCGACCTCTACTAAAAAAAAAAATACCTTTTTTTTTTTTTATTTATTTATTTTTTTTAAGTTATGCAAGCTCCTGGGCTGTGGCTCTTTACTTCTGGGGTGGCTGGCTTTCTTGTTCAGGCCCCTTAAAAAAAAAGACTTGAGGCACTTGTTCTTATTTTTCTTCTAACACTTTCAGCACTGACCCCAAATAAGAAAGAATAGGAATACCAAATAATGTGTCTTTCTGGAATTCTATACAGTAATTGCTGGCCTCATTAAATGTTTATTTCAGGCACACTTCAGGGGGTGAGTCACTGATTTAGTCTGTTCTTAAACGCCTCACTAAGCCTAAGCCGTTCATCCTTCTGAGGTCGATAAATGAGTACCAACACAGGTTGGGTGATATTGGGTGTATATTTTTTCTATATAAAGCGCTTAATGATGTGTTATTATATAGCACTTACGCTTATCATTTGGTCATGGACGTCTGCTTGCATGCACAGTCATTTGGTAATACGGGCCAATAAACACTGAACTTAATGATACATATGGCGATCCATTCTTGTATGAATGTACATCATATAGTGATATCATAACTATATTTTTCATAGTGTACAATGCTATGTGATGCCACTTCCTGTTTTGTCAACGGGTGAAATGTCGTGTTCCATCGCTACCCGCTATATCACTTTGGGGCGGGGTCTAATGACATCACTTCCTGTGATGTCATCAGAGGGTCAAGGGTCGGGTGATGTCACTTCCGCTACCCCTGGCATTTTGGTGAAATGACGTCCCTGGGTAGGTCCTGACTCCTTGAAAGCAGTGGTCATGACACCATGCCTTTCTGTCAATCTTAAACTTTTCTCTAAGGAGAGGAAAACAACTTTGCCCATTCCATGGTACTGATCCTCAAACTAAAGCTCTCTCTCTGGCCCAAAGAAACTTTTGACCTTATTTGTGTTTATCCCCTACTTGCTGTTTGTCACTGAAACATTGCTTGGAGACTCCTCTGGGACTGCCATTGATGTTGCTTTACCTTCCAAATACCTCATTACTCATTACCCTTTTGAACAGACTCACTTTTAAAGTGTAAGCAAATTATCAGCTACCGCACCCATCTGTATATCTGTATTGCCAGTGTTCCCTCCTTTTCCTCTGCTGGATTTCTAGCATTTAAATTCCTACTGCTCTCCCTCCCATCCATTTCATTTGTTGGCATCCATTTAATGTATTCACATATATTCACATATAATGTAACCTGTGGCCCCATGGGGCCCAGCTAGTAGGGGCTATGTGCTTGCTCCCTAAGGGAACACCTATTAATAAAGACACAGACACCAGGGTAAATAAATAATTTTATTTAGAGCAGTGTGCATTTTTTTATTTCTCTGAGTCTTTGTGTGTATGTGTTTTTTGGAAGAATGTTAAAAGTAGAAGAAGGAAAACAAAACAAAGGAATAGAACTCCCATGCCCAAGAAAAGCGACAGTTGAGAAAAACAGTTGAAGAGAGAAGAGAAAGAGAGACCTACCGGGTGTGGGGGGTCACTGGCTCAAGTGGCCCCCTGGGCCTAATTCCATAGAATGGCACTGGGTGGCACGTTGGGAGGCCGCAAGGACTGAACCAGGGGACTGAGCTCTATCGGCCCACCTGTGGGCCAGACCAGATGGGCCCGCAGTATCCAGGGTCCAGGCAGTGGGAAAGGTGCTGCCTGGCCCAAAGAAGAACAGCCCAGGACGGCCCAAGTGTGAGGGGCGGCCCAGACCAGGTTGCCCAGCCATGCCCCTATTGGCCTGCCTCGTGGCCATTTGTGATGTCATCTTTAATGTCCTGGGTGTTAGACTTAGCAGTGCACGGTGGTGGCGCGAGTTATGGTTGCTTAACTGGCGAATTTCAGGGGTGTTTCGGTTTTACTTGGAACCATAACGTCTCTTTAACAAAGTTTTTTTTTACTGAATTTCATAGGTTTTTAGTAGCGCAACTTAACCAAAAAGTCCCTTTAACAGAGTTTTTTCACTGAATATAGATATAGATAATATAAATTAGATAAATGTTTACTAGGATTCCCTTAGTTTATATACATATAACATAGAACATACTGTACCCCTTACTCGCTCTAGTGATTTTGATGTCCGCGGACTGTGCGCTTGTCCGCGAACAGATTTGGTCAACATCAACACTATCCAAATACTCAGGGGGTATCTTACATTGTTGTATCATGCAATAAAAACACTGAACATGTTCAAAAAGCAGCACATAAATACATTACATTCAATAATAAATAAGAAGTGAAACTGTATATGTAAGACACCAACCGTCCAATTATATAGCATATGCAACATAATGGAATATACCAAAACAAAATAAATATGCCTCCAGCAGAATTACCTCACAGAAACTGCACAGCAAAAATCAACAGCACACCTAAGCTGTAAGTGCACTACATTTATTTTATATATTTATAAACTTTCTGTATTAGGTACACTAAAAGTAATATTTTTTTTTACACAGAAATGTCTAGTAGTTTGGCATGGCTGGAAGAAAATTGTGATACTTATGGTAGACACTACACTTCTCTATATAAACCAATTAATAACCATTACTTTATGTGTACTTAACACATTTAAAAATATTTTAACAGACCATACAGACATTAAAAAAATACAAAAACAGACACCTTATAAAAATCATCTGCAGCGAATGGAGCACAAAATGGATCTATTAATGTCAAATTTCATTCTTTTAAAAAACTTTGTGGAGGACCATATAAAAGAAAAAATTAAATATCACTGTCCCACATGTACCTGTATCCCTTCTCCATGTCCCAGCCAACCATCCCTAAAAACTCCCCAGCAAGAAAAAACGTTATGATAAGACTTCAATCCCTTCCTCCCCAAGCATCCGTCATGTACGAACCTCTAATTCCCCTGTATGTGTAGCAGTTTCTGCTTCCCCCTCTCTTTCATAATTAATTTTTATACAATAATAAAATATTATGTGTGTTGTTACTATATTCCTCTGTGTCTTATTTTTTTTAAAAAGCAGTTAGGGTGTCTGCAGACAGTGCGGGTGTCCAGGATGTCCACAATTAACCAAGATGGGGATGTCCTAAGGACACTATACCTGTTTGTACTGTCCACAAACAAGATGGGAGTGTCCTTAGGACACCCAAGATGTCTGCCTGTCCGCAGTTAACCAAAATTGGGGTGTCCTAAGGACACTATACCTGTTTGCACTGTCTGTAGTCAAAGTGAGGGTGTCCGCAGAACACTAAATACGTCTGCATGTTCGTAACTATGCAAATTAAGGTGTCCTAAGAACATTCCCCCTGTTCGCATTGTCTGCAACCAGAATGAACATGCCCGTAGAACACATCTCCCGTCCGCCTGTCCGCAAAGTTGTGATGCACATTTGTTTTGTTCGGGGACCTGAACACTGTCCGTAGAACACCAGCGCGAATGCGTAGCACACCCTTATCTCCTACAAACATTGCGCCTGTCTGCAACTGTCCGCTGCAAGTGTGTCACACTTTTAATTAGTTCGGGGAATGGAACACTGTCCGTAGAATACTGGCACGCATGCGCACCACCGACCCTGTGCATTTGATGTCCTACAGACAGCCGTCCCATTCGCGAATGTGTCTGCGACGTCATCATGTGACCACACCCATGCTAAGCGTAACAAACACTGTCTGGGCCCCAAGAACACATAAGTGATTTTTTGAGCAATCCAAGGTATTTTCCTGGGAAAGTTCACCCTTGCACATGTCCCAGACCATGTCCCTGGCGATCTGCATACTTTTTGGAACTTTTTGAGCCCTTTCTTGGTGTTCGAAGTGTTCATGGACAGCAAAGTTGTCCACAAAGCGTGCCCAGCACCCCTATAAAAGGCCACACCCCAAAGCTGATGCTCGTTCTGTCTTTCTAGCACCACTGGAGATTGATCCTGCTTTTGCTATTCCAGATTAGAGATTTGTAACAGCTGTCCTAATATCATCCATGGCTGCTCCTGGTGCTACTGCTGTCTCAGCACCACCCACAACCCCTCCACCACCACCACCTCCCCAAGGGCCTGCAGAGGGAAAAAGGCGTGAGGATGCAGAGGAGAGTGATGAAGAGGATGACGAGGATGAGGTAGTGGAAGTCTCTACTACTAGTTCTCACTGTGAGTTTTGGGTGTGGAGGTTATTTACCACTCTTGATGGAGTACCGAAAGTTCGTGCAAACAAGGTGCGCTGCAATCAGTGCCAGTTGGTACTGAGTCGTGGCAAACTGGGTTTGTACAGCTATGGTACTACCTCAATGAAGTGACACCTAAAGTCATTCCACAGTGGGGCTATTCATAAGGTTGTACCTTGCGATAAACATAGTACGTTGAGTTCCTCTGCAGCATCCTCCGTTTCCACTCCTGCCACCAAAAGAGACACTCCTGTAGGGCAGCGCATCCCTCCAGCTGCCTCGCAGGCCATACATGATGCTATTGACCCTTAACTTTGGAGGGTCACAGTATTGTGCATGTACTGTGACTCAGTACTCTGCAGAGGGAGAACCTTTGAAGTGCTTTTGAGACTGTGGTCAAGGAGCATGAGAAGGACTGCTACCTCCTTGAATAAGGCCCACCCTATATCTTCCTCTCTCCACCAACCCTTTGTTATCCCTGTGGTTGGTGTCCCTTCCTTACCCTCCTTTCCCTTCCTTTCCTTGTGTGTCATGTTTAAAAACCAAAAAAATATAAAACAACAAAAAACAAAATAAAGGCTCTTTTCAGAGCTGCCTTTCACAGTTCAAAAATAGAAGTGTCAATGAAATGATGCAGGGCCCTGTGCAATTTTTTAGAAGTCTGCAGACATTCCGCTGACATTTGACATTTTTGGGGTGCTGCCCTATCAGGACCATTGCACTTTTCTACGGGAGGAAGTGGTGGCTCTGAAAAGAGCCCTTTGTGGTGTTCTTTTGTGATTCAGAAACTTCAAATAGTCAACACCTACTGCAAAATTGATTGCTATAATTCCAAAAAGGGTTGCAATGCATTTTGCATATTTCCAGACAAATCTGATTGCAAGCATAAGTAAGATGTACTCCATTTCTGCAAAAAATGTGTGTACTACGAAACATAATGTTTTCATTGTGAAAGAGTACATATGAACAACTCTCAAAAAGGCACAGACACCCTTGTTAACATTGTGCCTCGCTTTCTCCATTTGTGGACCAAATGAAGAAGAACGCAGCCACATTTGTCTCTGCGCAGTACAGTGAAAAATTACTCTGGAGTTTGGATACATGTCCATGACTTTCCCAAGTCCTTCTTTCATTGCAAATTGCAAATAGATTCCAGACACATGTCCTAAACTGTTCCATCCACAATGAATAATAATAATGTCTGGATGACACTGTGTCACCAAATTAGCACAAAGAGGTACCAAATCCAGCAACTTAATTCCACACACTCCATGCCAATGCACTTCCACATGAGGGAATCCAAGATGTACAGCCACTCCACAATGATCTGCATGCACCTCCAACCAATTTATCCACCAATCTCCCAAAATCCAGACAATCGGCTTTCTGAAACACACAGCCATAGCTATCTGCTCTCCTCTCAGGAAAAAGACTTTCTGACAAAGTATCTGCTTACATATCACACCCAGTAAACCGTATTGACAAATCCCTTGCTCTGCTACATCTCATTTGCATGCCTCTGAACCTCAAAATCCCTGTATGTAATATGCGCTGTCCGCAGACATCCGCGGTGTCCGCCCACAAATTGAAAAATCTGAGAGTAGGGAATGAAAATTTAAATAGTGTGCCCTATTTCCCCTTTGAGGTTGGCTCTGAAAAGAGCCTTTTTGGTTTTGGTTTTTTTTTGCAGATGCTTCAGAAACACCTTTCATTTTGTACATTTTTTTGTTTTTTTTTTCCTCATTTTCCTCAAGATATCTTCACATTAGCTTCTCCAAAGCAATCCTTATGTTCCAAAACAGCATGGCATTTCCCATAAAAGATAAAGACATGCCATCTGCTTTAAAATAAACAACATTACCAGAATCAATGTTGTCATTGTTGCAAAAGAACATGTCAGCTCTAAGCATAAAAGCAAACATGCCTCAGTTGATTAAACACCTAGCAACATTTTGCTGAGGACAAAAAACAGAACAATTGTCCCATATTGCCCTAGGTACCAAACTAGAAAAAATAACCTTGGCGTTTGGAAATAGTTTCATTACTGCCTGAACCAAGTTTTACAGAACTTCCAACAAAGTAAGGGCACTGACATAGCCCAAATGCAAAGCACCACAGTGCGGGACAACCACATGTGGACTGTTAACCCTAGCCATATCTTGACAAACCTCTAGCATTGCCTGCAAATTGAAACCAAGCACAGTGCTCCACACCACCTGCACTCCTTTTACATCAAAATTGTATGCCACATTCCTACATTTAGCATACTGCCCCAAACCATTCACAAACATAACTCCAAGCACCAACACCCTGACTTTCTTCACCTCTGCCATCTTCACTACACACAACCTCTCTCAATACAAAGCAGAACCTCAACACCTGATTGGCTAATCCCCAAAATACACTCCCATTTCATGCTCAGAAGCCCCGGATGTGGCACGCCCTCTCCGCAAACAGCCACGGTGTCCGCGGAGCATGTAACACTGGGACAGCCCTTCTACCCTTTCCACTTCACTCTCTGCACCATTCCCTCATTGGCTACTGTTAAGCAGTCACACAACCATCCGCCAGTCACATCCAAGAACTCTACATCTAACGCCATCATCACAGTTCAGCACTTTAGATGTACTGTTGATTGATCACTCTGAGTACAATTGGGCTTTGACTGCAAAGCACCTACAGCAACTACTACAAAACTCTCCAACATTTCTACTTGCAGATTCATGCACATCCACATGCATGAACACAAACTGCAGGTATTAATATGTTCTGCACAGTACATATACAGCTCTTTTATAAATGCATATAAACAGAGTACCTGCCACTTACCCTGTATAACCTGTAAAACAAGCTTAGTGTCATTTCTCCCATCTGTTATGATCAAATATCACTTGAAAACCTGTCTGCTTTCCAAATTTGTATTTACCCACATTACTAACTGTAATGTGCAAACTAATATTTTGTTCATTCATTCCATCATTTCTGTAACCACTGGCACCTATTTTTATCCACATTTTCAACCATAATAGCATTTAATGCATTATAGTGCATAGGATGGATATACAATTTCCTTTCTATACATTCTGCATATTTAACATACATTCTACCATTTGTACTTGCTTTAGAAATTATTATAATAGTAATCAGATACAACACACAGCTATCTAACAAAATGGCATTTCATTTTAAAAGATGGGACAAATAACAGTATAATTATAGGAGAAGGCTTTCTAGTGTGTTATAAAATGACACACAGCCAAGATGAGTACATGCATCTTTATTCATGCACACATATCCTTTAAAAGGCTTCCAGCCGAAACAACACCACTGCCTCTATAACTGTTCTTCCAATATAGACAGTTCTCTCATTCCAGCTGGTTGCCCATTCCGTTCTAGAATTTACAACAGCATTCAACTATGCTCAGGTGCAGTCATGTCCATCACATCATGTACAAATATGTACAGTGTTGTAAATCAAGAAATACAACATCTGCCCCCTTCCCTTCAGTCTGCAACGCAAGTGCCAGAACCTGCATAATAAGCTGCTGGTCCCATCACATCCTTCTGCTTTATTTCCCATACCTTCACAAATGCATGCTTTTCCCTACAGTTCCTGCCATTTACCCTGTAAAAATAGCAAAAAAGTATACGATTATTTCTTCTATCTCTTAACATCCAATAATACTGCCTTAAGAAGCATAGTGTGCTCTGTGTGCTTACTATTGGAGTAATTTCTAAAGCACGTTCAACTAACAGATTCTAAATAAAATATACAGAATGCACATAGGCAAAGGAAAGTCCATTACATGCTATGCACAGTTATCGGAAAGCACAACTACTGCAAAAACAAAGAAATCCATGTCTACATTAACAGTGCTATTAACACACATATTTACTAACTTATTTCTTTCACAATTACAGTGAAGACCACTCTCCTGAAAAGCAGCAGCATCTGAAGTACGAATGAGAACTCAGAAGACACCTACTCTTTCCATCCAAAAAATTAAGTGCAATACTGCCATAATGTTCTATTTGTTACTCAAACACTGTAGAATTCTAGTATTGCAGAACAAACAATTGTATTAACCCTGCAACATTAGATTCAGTATTAGTGCTTCTCCTCACCAGCTGCATACTTTGTATTGTCATCTGAACACCAGTATAGTAACACACAAATACAAGAATAGCCTTCCCAACTTGATGTAGCAACCCATTGCACAATCACACACCTCTACATACATCCTTATCATACTCAGACACTCATGCACAAAGCACACATACACTGCACAAGATCCCAACCCACACTTTCTTTTTTCTCCAAAAGTCCCCAAATAATGCCTACCAAAAAGCAACTCCATAGAAAGCAACACAAAAGTAAACAAAATCAAAATAAAACTCTCCAAAATAAGCATCCACTCTAGCAGAATGTGTACAAAAAGTTCAAACAAAACAGCTAATACAGTCATTAAGCAAAACAAAACAAGCTTCCAGTACAGAAACTTTGCCTCCTCTTTCAAAATGAAAAACAAAACAGAAAGTGATTAACAAGACTCTAGCTATCACTAGTGCGAACACTGCACCTATAAATCTTGATGCAGCCGAAAGTAAGCATACCAAATGAATTATTTTACAAAAAATGTTGCGCCGCAGAGTCCTTCAGAACCTTATAAAAACAAAAACAGGAGAGACATCACGCACAATCCTTAAAAACTACCATAGAAAATTAATCCTAGAAGCTCTCACAGACAGTGCAATCCTTCTCCAAAGGAAATTATTTATTTTAGTTTTAAACAGAATGAAATCACTAACAAAACTAAGTACTAAACTACAAAAAAGACTTCTAAATAAACGGATATCAACAAAGATAGCTTCACAAACATCTGTGGAGGTGAATGGAGTCACACCATGAGCACAGAACCATATTTCAAAGAAGAAGCATACAAACAAAAGCAAATTAACACAATTGCCATACATAGCAGTGGACGAGGGTATGAAAAACTTAATAATACCAATTATGCAACAAGAAACGCTGCGCACAAAAATATACCCAGAAAACTCAGTATCAACTCTCCATTCCACTGAACCAATACGTCCAGTCTACAAATGGCCGTGCACATCAATGTGTAACATAGTGAAAAAATCTTCAAATCTTTACGCCAGTTCCTCAATCAGTATGTGAAAGGCAAAGACAAATTCAAAATGAAACTACTACAAGATATGGACTCCTATCCAGTGCACAAATACACAGGACTACAAGGACATTCATTAGCCTGCATTTCTAGACCTATTTGCAAAAGCACCTTCCACAATATCAAAATGATATCAACACATCATTCAACTATAAGAAATCTGGTCCATAAACTGTACTATGCCAAAAGTCCAGCTTTAGCACTAGCCAATTTAAATAACAATCTTCTACATGGTACAGCCAAACAACTACTCAAAGAAATAGAGCATATCCAGAGAAAATATTTTGGAAGTGAAAGCCACTTACAAAATGCAATAGCTTTACAACAGGCTAGCACCAACTGTACAGATGACAACCTTCTACTACACACAAACAAAAAAGAAATACTAAAGTTCAAAAGTACATCTGCTGAAGTACCAAACCATTTGTGTGTGTGTTGCCACAGGACTTTTTATAAAAATAGCACAAAAACTGTACACATAACGTACAAAATAGAAGACAATGAAGATTCCAAATTATTCCAATTAGCTCTCTATCCTATAGCAGAAAAGAAATACGAAATTACTGACCCCTTAATACTTTGCAGTTGCTGCACTGCAAAACTTGACAACAACCAAACACCTTCACATGCTATCACAAATACCTTGGAATTATTCCCACTACCAAAACCCCTGCAACAACTCAACTGACATGAGAGCATCATAATTCAAACAGTGCACCCATTTGAAGCAATAATACACCTTCAACTAAAAACAGCAAAATTACCTCCCTCTGAATTAGTGAAAGGCATTAGTGGAAAAGTAGTTTATTTGCCAAAGAAAATGTACACACTCTGGGAGTGCAAAGTCCATTAAATCAATCTTTAATTATCTTAGTAAATGGCGTACCTACAAAAGACAAACAATTTGGCAAAAACTCGTGGACTTACTGTCACGACCATAGCCCCCAGCCTTGGAACTTGAGGTCTCTGGCCCTCGCCACAGTGTTGCTGCAAGGCCCCAAGGGCCCAATCATGCCCCCCTTGGCTGTCCTGGAGCCAGTCCTGGCGCCTTTGGTGGCAGGCTCATATTGCAGGTGGAGTTTCCATTGGGGAATGGACCAACATGGCTGCCCCCACAAGGTTCGGCGTGGAACTGCATTAAGCAGTCTAGCATCCAGGGCGTGGTCCGCCCTGGAGGCACCTGGGATTCCTGCTGGGTACTTAAGCCACGTCCGAGCTGAGGCACGCGCTTCGCGTTGTTCTGCATTTGCAGCGTGACGTTCACCAAGACCTGCTTGCAGCATCCTTGCCCTACATCTACAGGGAGAACAAGAACACCATTATTCCTCCTTACCTGTTCAGGATCCGGAGTCTTCCCTGGAGCTCGTCCTCATCTGCAAGCAACATCCTAGAGAGGAGAGACAAGAAGAGGAGAATTAGTAAGCACTAGTAAGCACTCGTCTTCCGATTCCATCACCTCCAGACTCCGCTTACCTACGGAAGCTCTCCTGGAACTCAACAACGGTCCAGACATCTTCCATGCTATGCTCCGCTTCCATCTGGCCGCATTTCTTCCAGGAACTTCTCAGCGACTTGCAAGGAAGAATAGCACAGGTTAGCCCTATTCAAAGGACACTCATAGCGCCGCGCTTCACACACTCTCTTACCTTCTCGAGCACCGCCCTCTCCATCAGTTCGACGTTTTCATCATCCCTTCTGCATCTACGAGAGAAGGAGAAGGTTAGCAGGGCAACAACTATTGCGGACACATGTTCTTTTAGAACTAAAGACTTACCTCAAGAGTGGAGTGGAGCCGGGCTGGACTCCCGGGCCCACACCAGTGAAGTAACTTGGCCGAAAGGTGCCCAGCCACGACGCGCCCCTGCATAGAACAGCAGGACGGAGAGCGCACCTTATCGAAATACAAGGTGAGGAAGGCTCTAAGGGGGTCACAAGGGGAACACTTGGGAGGCGAGCCTCGAGAGAAAGTGATTGTGGCTAAAACTGAACTCCTGTCTTCCAGAATAGACCCACGACAGCGCGAGTCCCCGGGGGAGGCGAATCCAATTCAGAAGCGCTCCAGTCGAGTCGGGTGGCGTCCCTGTGGATACAAGGTGAGCGTTACAGAATGCGAAGCCCAAACATAATAATCCACCCAGATGCCTAGTATGGAAAGCTCGGAAACTGACCAGTTGGCTCAGTTGTTGGGGCAGTTACGCACAGAGGTACATTTAGCCTGACAAGAAACCATCGCCTTGCGGAGAGAACTAACTGTGGCCAAAGAACGAACTGATGATCTAGGCAGACAACTCCTTCAATCGCAGGCCGGACAAGCCCCGTTGCCCAGAATTAGCCCATCAATGCCAACCCCCACGAGTAATACAGTGCAGATCAACCTACCTGGGGCAGTTCCACTAGCTCCACCGGAGCGATACTCGGGGGATCCCCGAAGTTACGCGAACTTTATGAATCAGTGTCACCTCCACTTTCTGTGTAGACCTGGGGCGTTTCCCACGACCAGTCGCGAGTGGCCTTTGTTTTGTCCTACTTGAGTGGTAGTGCAGCAGACTGGTCGGTGCCGCTCATTAGCCGGGATGATCCAAGGTTACACGATTTTGGCGGCTTTCAACTGGAGTTGGAAAAACTCTTCGCCCGTCACTCCCATGGACAGGGCCTTCGACAACAAACTTTTGTCCCTTCATCAAGGAAACCAAGATCTGTTGACATACTTAGCCACCTTTAATAGGCTGGTGGTCGAAGCACAATGGCCAGAGGACAAAAGAACCACCTTGTTCCACCGGGGCTTGTGAGGGGAGTTAAAGGATGTATTGGCCCAAGTAGTGGACCCACCCAAGGACTGTGTCGAGTTCATTCATCTGGTGGTACAACTAGATCATCGGTTGCAAAATCGGAGAACAGATCAAAGTAAACCGGATGCTCGCCCCATGTTCATGCGCCCCAAAGATCATGCTCAACGGGGATCAGAAAGTTCCGGAGAACCAATGCAACTAGGAGGAGTTAGACCCCCTTTAACCAAAGCAGAACACGACAAGAGGAGAGAACAGCAGTTATGCCTGTACTGTGGAAAGGCAGGCCATTTCCTCAAGGAGTGTCCAGTTAAACCACCAAGAAGAACCACAGGGGCCACAGACAAGGAGAAACCAAGTGAGGAGTCGGGAAACGACCAAGCCCGGCAATTGTAGGGGTCCAGTTGTCCCCCTCTAATTACAAAATTCCCATTTTGCTTTACCTGTGATCCTAATTACCCATCAACAGCCATCAAAGATGCATTTGTTAGAAGCTTACATTGATAGCGGAGCCGTGGGGAATTACATGGACCAGGATCTTGCAGCAAAGATGGGGCTCCCACTCTGCTCTAAACCCACCACAGAGACTGTAACCATTGCAGATGGCACCAAAATCACCTCCAGTCCTGCGTACCACTGAACTCACCCTCCTATGTCAAGAAGGCCATCGAGAATCCATCACTTTTGACCTCATCAAAGCACCACAGTTTCGATTAATCCTAGGGATGCCGTGGCTGGTCACACATAACCCACGGATCAACTGGTGTGCCCGAGAGTTGGTCTTCTCCCATGACTGCACACATACCTGCTATCCCAAAGAAAGGAAGGGTAAGCATGCCGGCTCATCCATTGAAGAAGGTGTGATAAGTGCCTTAGGTGTGGTTGCTACCTTACCAACTCAATACCAGGACTTTCAAGATGTGTTCCAAAATTAACAAGCGAATACTCTGCCGCCCCACAGGCCCTAGAATTGCCAGATCGATCTGATACCGGGAGCCCGAATTCCTTGTGGCCGTATCTATGCACTCACTTAACCCGAGAACCAACACCTGAAGACATATCTGAAACAATATCTGGCTAACGGTTGCATCCTTCCCTCAAAGTCATCAGCAGCATCTCCCTTATTCTTCGTGCCAAAGAAGGAAGGAGAATTGAGGACCTGCATCGACTATCGTGCATTGAACCAAGTCACCGTCAAGAACTGCTACCCCCTACCCCTGATCCAAGAATTGCTAGACCAAGTCAAAGATGCCCAAATCTACACAAAATTGGACCTTTGAGGGGCCTACCATCTTGTGCACATTAAAGAAGGGGACGAGTGGAAAACGGTGTTCCGTACCAAATATGGCTTATATGAATATCAAGTGATGCCATTCAGCCTGTGCAATGCCCCGGCCGTATTCCAATACTTCATGAATGATGTTCTGAGAGAGCTGATTGACGTCTGCACCTTAGTCTGCAAAGACGACATCCTGGTGTATTCGGCTTCAGAGCAAGATCATGTTACGCATGTACGGGCCGTCCTTACCAAGCTCTGTCAACATCATCTCTATGCCAAGCTTGAGAAATGCTCATTCCACGTTACAGAAGTAGAGTTCCTGGGTTTTATCCTCACTCCAAAAGGAATACGAATGGATATGCACAATGTCGATGCCATCCTCAATTGGCCAGCCCCAAGCTCATTCAAGGAAGTCCAGAGCATGCTAGGTTTTGCAAACTTTTACCGCCGTTTCATTCCAGGGTTCCCGCAAATAGTATACCCGATCACTTCGCTGTTAAGGAAGTGCAACAAAACATTCCGATGGACAGAAGAGGACGAAAAGGCCTTTCAAGAACTCAAGGCAAAATTCACTACCGTTCCAATCTTACGACATCCACTCCCGGACCTTCCGTATGTGGTGGAGACAGACGTTTCCAGTATGGCAATGGGTGCTGTATTATCACAAAGGGACCCGCACACCGGCCAGCTACGTCCTGTGGCCTTCTGGTCACGTAAATTCTCACCACCTGAGCTTAACTATGCCATCACGGATAAGGAGCTGCTGGCCATAAAAGCAGCCTTCAAGGCCTGGCGACACTCTGTTGGGAGCCCGACACACTATCACCGTCATAACGGACCACCGAAATCTACAAAACCTGAAGAGTGCGAAGGCTCAATCCTCTCGACAACTGCGCTGGGCCCCTTTCTTCGCAGAGTACGACTATGTGATCACGTACCGACTAGGAGTTAAAAATGGCAAAGCTGATGCCCTTTCACGCATGGGCACTGACGAACTGGTGTATACACCTCCTGACCCCGTGGCCATCATTCCGGGAGACAGACTCTTAGGCATTACAATCACCATGACTCAAGACGAGTTGCTGTATGAAGTTTGACAAGTATTGACTCAGGAGCAACTACGAGAATGGGATTCAAGAGGAGAACACTATAGTGTTAAGGATCAATTACCTTACTACAGGAATCGGCTATTCGTGCCTGTAAAAGAACTTCAAGAACAGGTCATCTCGGAGTACCATGACTCCCTCATGGAAGGCCACCCGGGAATTGCCAAAACCTTTGCCAAGTTGAAACGAAGTTACTGGTGGCCAGCGTGGCACAAAGATGTTATTCAATTCATAACCTCTTGCGGCATCTGTGCGCAAATTAAATCATCAAAGCAAAGACCTGCTGGGCTCCTGCAACCATTGGACATTCCCCCGGATCAGTGGCATACGTTATCTCTTGACTTCATCACCGACCTAACCTTCTGTCAAGGTTATAACATCATCCTAGTGATCATAGACCTGTTCTCCAAGATGGCCCATTTCTTCCCATTTAAAGGTCTACCAAACGCATCCGGTCTCGCTAAAACCTTCCTTGAACAAGTGGTATGGCTGCACGGGTTCCCATGAGTCTTGATTTCGGATCGGGTACCCAATTTGTGTCCAACTTCTGGAGAAAGTGTTGCTCCATGGCCCAAATAGACATCCGATTATCCACTAGCCATCGCCCCCAAACGGATGGTCAAACAGAGGACGAACCAGACGCTCGAACAATACTTGTACTGCATGCTTCACCAAGTGGAAGGGAATTGGAAGGATTTATTGTGGATCGCTGAATATGCCTATAACAATTCACTACACAGCAGTATCGGGCAGACCCCATTCTTTACTGTGTATGGCAGACACCCACGCACGTCAGAACTGGACATTTCTACGACTCTGGAAATGCCAGCCATCACAAACCTACACATGACCATTTCACAGGCCTTCATAAGAGCCATAGAACATTTGCGCCAAGCCAAGGTTTGCCAGAAGAAATACACGGACCAACATCGTCATGGTTAGCATCGAAGCATGTGCCTGTAAAGGGAACCCGGACATTCTGCCCACGGTTTTTAGGGCCATTCCCGATCGAATCCATCATAAACCCAGCCGCTGTAAAGCTAACTTTGCCAACTAACAATCAGATACACCCGGTGTTTCATGCATCCCTTCTGAAACCAGTTCAGCTGGAACCCGAGTAACTACCCCACCAGGGGCCTGTGATGATTCATGGAGAGCCAGAATTTGAATTAAAAGACATCCTAGATTCAAAGTACGTTAGAACAAAATTTTACTATCTAGTAGACTGGAAAGGAAATGGCCAGAAGGACAGAACATGGGAGCCCAGTGACTACATTCATGCCCCACGTCTGATACGACGCTTCTATGAGGAGTACCAAACCAAGCCGGGACCAGACAGAAGAACCACCTTGAGAGGGGCCTTAGGGGGGGAGTGCTGTCACAACCATAGACCCTGGCCCTGGAACTCGAGGTCTCTGGCCCTCGCCACAGTGTTCCTACAAGGCCCCAAGGGCCCAATCATGCCCCCCTCGGCTGTCCTGGAGCCAGTCCTGGCACCATTGGCACCAGGCTCATATTGCAGGTGGAGTTTCCATTGGGGAATGGACCAACATGGCTGCCCCCACAAGGTTAGGCGTGGAACTGCATCATGCAGTCTAGCATCTAGGTCGTGGTCCGCCCTGGAGGCACCTGGGATACCTGCTGGCTATTTAAGCCACACCCGAGCTGAGGCACGCGCTTCGCATTGTTCTGCATTCGCAGTGTGACGTTCATCAAGACCTGCTCGCAGCATCCTTGGCCTGCATTTACAGGAGAAGAAGAACACCATTATTCCTACTTACCTGTTCAGCATCCAGCTCCTCCATCGCTCCAGATTCTTCCCTGGAACTCGTCCTCATCCGCAAGCAACATCCTAGAGAGGAGAGACAAGAAGAGGAGAATTAGTAAGCGCTCGTCTTCCAAATCCATTGCCTCCATACTCCGCTTACCTACCGAAGCTCTCCTGGAACTCAACAACGGTCCGGACATCTTCCACGCTACGCTCCGCTTCCATCTGGCCGCATTTCTTCCAGGAACTTCTCGGCGACCGGCAAGGAAGAATAGCACAGGTTAGCCCTATTCAAAGGACGCTCATAGAGTCGCGCTTTGCACACTCTCTTACCTTCTCGAGCACCGCCCTCTCCATCAGCTCGACGTTTTCATCATCCCCTTCTGCATCTACGAGAGAAGGAGAAGGTTAGCAGGGCAACAACTATTGCAGACACATATTCTTTTAGAACTAAAGACTTACCTCAAGAGTAGAGTTGCAGCCGGCCTGGACTCCCAGGGCCCCTGCCAGTGAAGTAACTTGGCCGAAAGGTGCCCAGCCATGACGCACCCCTGCATGGAACAGCAGGACAGAGAGCGTACCTTATCGAAATACAAGGTGAAGAAGGCTCTAAGGAGGTCGCAAGGGGAACACTTGGGAGGCGGGCCGTGAGAGAGGGTGATTGTGGCTAAAACTGAACTCCTGTCTTCCAGAATAGAGCCACGGCAGCACGAGTCCCCGGAGGAGGCAAATCCAATTCAGAAGCGCTCCAGTCGAGTCGGGTGGCGTCCCTGTGGATACAAGGTGAGCGTTACACTTACATAAAATTAGACAAGCCCTGCAATATCTAAAAGACAACAATGAATACTACAAAGAAATTAATATTGAAGAAAACATGAGGGAAACCACTTTAATAATGCAAGACTCATCAGAAACTGGTCAATTTCAACTTCTAGATCCTGCTACAGAATCCAATATTTTAGACCATTATACAATGCATCTGTTAAGGATCTTAAATTAGCATATGGGAAAAAAGTATAGAAACACGTGCCTTTCCTACTGGAAAAGGAGGAAGATACGATGATAGACCCACACAAATAACAGAATCAGAATACCGCTCTTAAACAAATGTATTCTGAAGACCCCACATTCAGACAAAACGTGGAATACATATTCCATTTTCTCTTTGAAAGTGAACCAGCAACTCTATGCTACGGAGTTGCACACACTTTGAAATCAGGCACCCATTTTCAAAATATGTCAGCTATGCAATTACTACAAAAAGTGCAAGAAAAAGATGAGGTTTTACAGTCAAGCATTAGAAATCTTTTAGCAAACATGCGTGGTACCAAATAATACTGGTTTGAACGTCACAGAGATGTACACTGTAAGTTAAGAAACCTTGGCCCACTCACTTGGTTGGTGACATTAAGTTGTACAGAATATGAATGGGAAGATTTACCCGATTTTCTACGATAGCAAACAAAAACAAAACAAACATATAAAAACACCAGGAGAGTTCTGCTCTCTACATCCTGTAAATATATCAAGATATTTCCATCATCGCTTCATTGCTAGGCTACACTTCATTTGTAATAAAACTGTTTCTCTCCTGGAGAAAAGAATACCAAGCCAGAGGAGTACCACACTTCCACATGCTTTTGTGGATTAAAAATGCTCCTAAATTTGGTCAGGACAGTGATGCCACTGTTTTGCAGTTCATCTAAAAATATGTCACTTGTGACATTCCTTCACAAAAAACACATAGTGACCTTCATGCACAAATTTTACAATTTCAAAGACACAAATGTGGGAAATATTGTTGTTGCAAATATAATAAAAACAAAGGGAAATACTACACCAAATGCCGCTTTGGTTTCCATAGACCAGTTTCAACAACAGGTCAAGTAAACCACTTCATGTCTTCAGTTAGACATAGTGTCAAAGGTAAATCACCTAAGAACACATATTACATAAAAAGAACCGAAGAATCAAAGTACATCAATGATTACAATGCAATCATTGCCCCCTTATGGAATGCAAACAGATGTGCAGTACATTGCAGACAATTCCAGTGCAGTTGCACGATATATCGCAGCCTACTTAACCAAAGCAGAGAAAACAGAGCTTCAAGACCTCTGGGATGACATATCATCTGACAAAACACTATCACGGAAATTGTACAGCTTAGGCATAACAATGCTCTCTCAGAGAATGTGGCTGCTAGGAAGCTGCAGACCATTTAACCGGTACTGCCTTGTATGGAAAATCTGAAAACATAGTATGGCTAAGGGCCTCATTACACTGAATGCGGTAAGGGTTTACCGTTACCGGTAAGGGTACCAGTAAACCCTTACCGCCTTACTACGAGGTCCCTTTGCGGGACCCGACCTCAATGGCTGCTTTTACCAGCCGTTAAGGAACGGGCCCGCAAAGGGACCTTGGAGGCAATTACGGTACCGCAATTTGCAGTACCGTAATTGCCGCCTTCCTCATTCCCATTGAGCCCTATGGGGGCTCAAATGGGAATGGGGAAGTGCCATGGTGAATGGGGAATTACCGCCCCCACACACCTTGGAATGTGGCGGTAATTCCGCCATTCACCATGGCGGACTCAGTACGGTACCGGCAGCAACCATGGCGCTAACAGCGCCATGGTTACCGCCTGCCGTGTAATGAGGCCCTAAGTCTTGTTCCTGCTAAATCTAGAAAAAGAGTTCTCAAATCATATGAGGACATAGAAACAATAGCCAAAAATGATCCCAACAGCCAAGACATTTTGAAAAACAATTTACTAGACACATACTAGCCAAAAAGGTGTACCACTTTGTAAACTATGTGTCTATACCACGTAGCCCAAAACTACACATACAAAAATAATATTAAACCAGATGAAATAAAGGTAGATACAGAGTGGCAAATTGTGAAGGCAGCTTAGTGAAACTTACCAAACGAAGCTTAATTTATCATATCAAATTGTCATTAAAAACTCCTCAACATAAAGAACTGTATTACATGGTCCTGCTACAATTTTTTAAACCATGCAGAAAAGAAGAAGATATACTAGATACCTATGACTCCTATGAAGACGCTTTCAAAGCAAATGAAAGCACTCTAACAGACATAAACTTTACACAGTACAAAACAATGTTGCACAATGAATAGCAACATGAAGAAGAACTCCAGGGCCAACTAGATGTGGACACTCCTGACAATAGTCAGCCTTCTATAACAGGAAGCCAAGAACCACTTGGACAGCCACTAATAGCAAATAAGGCAGAATTAGCCATGACAGAGGTAGAAAAAAACATGTGTCAGTATGAGCAATCTACAGAAGATTTTGTTTTACAACTAAACAATGACAGCGTAGCATTTTCCAAGAAGTAACAAAACAAATTGAACGTGGTGTGCAACATGAAATTAAAAACTGTACCTGCCAAGACTACAAACCTATACTGCTATATGTGAGTGGTCAAGCTGCTGCAGGCAAAACATTCTTAATCAAAATCATCAGCAATTTCCTCCAACAATTGACAAACAACAAACTGTCAGCTGTTGTAACTGCCCCCACAGGTTTAGCTGCCTACAACATAGGTGGTGTCACTTTACACCGATTGCTACTCCTTCCAGCGGAAAACCAAAACAAATTAGACTATTGCAAACTTTCTACAGAAGCTGCAATGGAACTACGCAGAGTGTTAAAATAAATGAAAATGCTGCTAATAGATGAGGTGAGCCTGGTCTCCAGCCTAATGTTGGCTTTGATTCACCTAGGATTACAAGAGGTCCTCAAAACAGACTACGAAGAGATCTTTGTAGGAAACACATGTTTTCAGAGATCTTCTTCAATTAACACTAGTGGAAGGTGAACATATTTATAAAACCTTAGGTTTTTCACCCTAACATCACTGTAGTTGTAGAAATATCTATTTCTTTCAAACTTTTTGTTTAGCCGCTGGTACAGAACAACAGATACCTTTGGCTATCGGCAGTCATTATAGTCATGAATATTAGAAAAAACAGCTGAAAAATAAATGCTTCCATGCACTCCAGGCCCTCACCAAGTGTCCCCTCCTCTGTGCCTTTCTCACCACACACCCATTACGGTCTCCGCACCTCCCCTGTCCTCTCCCAATCCCGCACAAAACACGCTGTTTCCGTAATGCAGTTTGCTTTGAGATGTCGGCTATTCGCTGCTATTTGTCCAATAGCTGAGGTTACAGAAAAGCTTTATCTTGAAACTCAGTCCCTAGATCACCTCCTACTCCCACATTTCACTTGGTGTCCTTTTGCCACCACCCACCATTTGTGATGTCATCTTTGATGTCCTGGGTGTTAGTCTTAGCAGTGCACGGTGGTGGCGCGAGTTATGGTTGCTTAGCCTACCTTAACTGGTGAATTTCTAAGGTTTTTCAGTTTTACTTGTAACCATAAGATCCCTTTAAAAAAGGTTTTTTCATTGAATTTCATATTTTTATTGGAGCAACTTAACCATAACGTCCCTTTAACAAAGTTTTTTCATCGATTTTCCTAGGTTTTTATTAGTGCAACTTAACCATAATGTCCCTTTTACAAAGTTTTTTTCAGAGAATTTCATGAGTTTTCACCAGTGCAGGCTATTTTCCTACAACTTACTAATATCATACTTACCCCAATATAGCAACATTTGTGTCTAATTTACAATGTTTCACCTTAAAACTCAATTTCCCACCATCTAGCATCATTTTTAACACTTCTATACTTTTCCCCTTATTTTGCTTCCGTGGACGTCCACGAACGTCTGACGTGATCGCTGAACTTTCTGGACAGTGTCACGTGACCATGAGCTTGCACGCGGCATGATGACGTGTCCATGAATGCGTTTGCACTTCGCGTTTGGGTCCCTGCTTCAGGGACAGTTCTGCACTGGATTTTCTTCTGATCTAGGAACTGTCACGCTAAAAAAAACCTTACACAGCTCCTACACCTATTCTTACTCATTATCCATAAGCAATCTAGTAGAAAGCACACATTTGGGAGAATAGTAGCAAAACTTCTATTTATCTTAAAAATGGCATCAGCTATTGCAATTCCTCCTCCCCAAGAGCCACCACCACAAGCTGAAGGAACCACACAACCAATAAAAGCGCAGTATTGCCAAAGACAATGAAGAGAACCAAGAAGATGAGGTAGAGGATGTGCCTACCTTTAGCACTCAGAGAGAGTCATGGTGTGGCCGTTCTTACCACTGTTGGGAATGTACCGAAGGCAAAAGCTACAAAAGTGAAATGCAGTGAGTGCATCTTTGTACTCAGTTGTGGACTACCTGTACATTACTCCTATGGGACCAACTCCATGTGCCGCCACACCAAATCCAACCATTGCAAAGCTTTCAGAAAGATTGTTCCTTTCTTAGCAATTAGTAGCCTGTCTTCCTCCACATCATCTTCCTCAACGAATACTCTGACCACAGAGCCTACTTCTGTGGGAAACAAACTCCCACCAGCTTCCTTGCAAGCAATAAAAGAGTCTGTTGATCAATATCTTTTGAAGACAACAGTCCTCTGTATATACTGCAACACACCACTCTGCAGGAGGAAGCAATTTCGAAGTGCTTTTGAAGCGGTAATCAAGGACCATGAGAAACACTACCCACTACCTTAGAAGTAAAATACGTGCAACATCTTCCCCTGTTCACCTGCCCCTCCATATTAGTGCTTGGTGCCTCTTCTCTCATTTCCCTGCTCACCTTACATTCTAACCTCTCCTGCAAACATTTCTTTTTTTTAAAACAACAAAAGAAATGTTCCCTTAGGAACCACCTTTCATAGTTAAAAAATGGAACAAAAAAATTCTTATACACTCCATCTACTTTACATTTCTCAGTAAAGTACAAATACTCAATACCTTTTTCCAACATTTCCATTAGCATTTTGTGTTATGCTAATGAGAATAATGTGAAGTTCATCCCCATGTTCCAAGGACCGGAACGGGGGATAACGACCCAGCAGCCAAGTTATCGGCCCAAACAAAGTGTGTCTGTGTGTGTCCTGATGCCTGCAGGCTTCTGCGTGTTATAAATAAATAAATAACGAGCGCTCAGACCATTATTCTCAATTGCAGCTCCCGCAATGGGGGATAAAGGCCATTATCACCGCTAGTTCCCAAAACGGGAACCTGGGGTGCTAAAAAATAGAGGTTTCTTCCTACAGCAGGATGCCTGTGGCGTCCCGCTGTAGGAAGGAAAATCCTTTTCCAAGATGGCCACTATGGAAAGAGTAGGCAAGGCTCCATACAGAGCCCCTCTTCCCTTTCCATGGCAGCCTGCACAAGGCGAAGTCAGAACCTTATGACCATATTACCACAAGCAATTTTTTTTCCCTTTCAAACCTATTCTACTTTCGCATAACTTTACCACATAGCTGGTCCCCGGGGGATATGGCCACTTTAACACAATGTTTCATCCCTCGCGGTCATGGCCAGTAGCCAGATTGTCCAGGTCATGACCTTATACCATGACCCAGACAATCTGGCCACTGCCCATGGCCACAGGCTATACCACAGTCTCCAAAGGTATATCACTATTTTTTGTACCTACATTATGACACGCCAAAAATTAAAACACAGGCACATTTGCAAAACCATGCTTTAAGGTCCTTGCCAATGCTCCTTACAGGAGTTTGCTTGAAATCCAAACATTGAAGGTTGGGTCTATAATCTTTCTGTAAACCTTTGTCCACATTTGTCAAATGGCAACAAATTTATAAGCCATCTAAAAATGTTGAGACCCCCACTGTAATTTAGCCTCCTCTTGAGAAAATCCCACCTAACTTTATATCCAGATTTAAAATTGTTTTCCAAACTTCTGTGCAGATTCGTCCAACGGCACCACATTTATAAACCTTTACAACATTTTGGGCCCCCCCTCTAACTTTTTTCCCTCTTGACAAAACAGCTCCCCGACCATTCAGACTCAAGTCTAGAATACAATTCACAAATGTCATGCAGTTTTATTGAGTGGCGCCAAAGCTATAAGCCATCCTAGAACTGCTTTTCACCATTCCTGTAATGCACAAATAGGCATAGATGTCCCTGAACATCTGAAGTGTTTGTGAAGATCACAGGACTGTCCCTGAATATCCAGTCTGTTAGTGGATTTCGGGGATGAAAAACACCAGTTTTTTGGCTTCTTACGGCCATATCCTATACCATTCTCATCACCCCTCATCTCCCCAGAGATTGTTTGATAAATTTGACAAGTGCAATGTGGTGCTTTTTTATATGTTCCTACCGCGGTGTCCGTGAATCCAACATGACATGTGTTTCCAATAATCTGACGCTCTTCACGCTTTTCACCATCCAATCAATGGGCGCATCCGATGTCCGTGGACATCATGGCACCCTCTGGTCCAAAAAACGCGCTACCCCCCCTTTAACTTTGCCCTCCCTTCACAAAACCTTACCAAACTTGCCAAAAGAATTCTGAGCAGGCCATATACTGTTTTTGCAAACTTTGTAAGGATTCGTCCAGGGGGAGCGAAGTTATAAGCCGCCCAAAAAGTACTCTTCCTATGAGTTGAGCAACTTAACCATAACTACACGGCCTCTACTGCAGGCCGTGTAATATATATATATAGCCATTAATTAAAAAAGGGGTAGATGGGAGGCACCCTGGAGTGAGGTATTGGGATAGTGTGGCAGCCTGACTGAGGCCACCTAGTGAGATGGGACCACCCAGAGAGGTCATCCTCTCACCTCACACTCCATGTGGGTGGTACATGCGTTTAAGTAGGTGGTATGTTGCGCCAGACTCACCCTAATAGTCCCAGAGAACCCTCCAAGTATGAATTAGGTGATCTAGCAGGTCCTCAGTCAGTTGGTGCTCACACCAGGGGGATCCTAGGGGCCATAAAATGTTTAAAGGGTAAGTGTGTTTTATAAATAAAGAGGGATCCCTATAAAATTCACTTTGGTGTCTGTGTCCCTTACTGACGTAAGACCTCAGGGTGTAGCCCATCTCCTGTTATCAGCAATTTTATATTTAGGTGAAACAGGCCTCCCTACCCAGTGGGCCTGTGGGGTTGTGGTGGTAGTTTCCATAGGAACTGTCCCTGACCTAGACCAGGAATGGATTTGTTCACATATATTGTTCTCCTTGCTCTAACCCCACTTTTACTAATCAGATTATGGATGCCCTCTTCTCTCTTGCTCTCTCTTTTACCCATCTTCTTGTCCTAAGAGACTACAATCTTTGGGCACACTGCCCCACTTTCTCTGGCAGCTTTTACTCTTAAGAATATATGATGGTTTTAAATCTCACATATGGCCCCAATCATCAGGCAGGCCCTGATCTTTACTAGAGCGATTTGCCATGTTGTTCTGTCACCGGCGATTATTCTAAGCCACCATTGCTCTTCTTCGTGCTGGCTGTCGTTGGAAAGAAATTGGCTAAGGGGAGCGGATCTGGTCACCTGATTTTTTGGGAAGGACAGAAGGAGGTGGAGAATCGTCTCGTTTTCTGAGCCGCATAATCGACATTCGCTAGTCTCCGAGATGCCACGTATTTTCCGGATTTCATTGATTACAAGTAGATTCAGTCTGGCGTGGAGCCTGTAGTTTCGGGCTGGTCGGCTCAGACATTTTTTTAGGTACGATTGACAGAGCCATATCACGCACAGAAAATCAAGAAAGAAACACACTACTGGAACGTAACCGCAAAAGAAATGAAAAAGGGCTTATTCATACATTGAGATATTCCAGCCAAAGTTTCCAGATCAAAATAATTATATACAAAAGCTGGGACCTAATCAAATCGGACAGTACGCTTACTGAATTATTTCCGGATCCTCCCATGATGGCCTATAAAAGAGGAAAGAGAACTTGAGAGACCAATTGATTAAAGCTGAAAAACCCAAACTATCACCTCAGATGACTCTTAGCAAACAAAAAACAGGCACCTTTGCCTGTCTACATTGCCAACATTGTAACAACGTGATAAAAGGCGACAACATCAGACATCCCTACAATGGCAAAAAAATCATGCTAAGGAACTTTGCAACGTGTGATACGAAAAATGCAATCTACGCCATCCGCTGCCCATGCGGCATATACTATGTAGGCAAAAGGAACAGGAAAGTTAAAGACAGGTGGACAGAGCACAATTCCTGTATCAGGACAAAAAACTGCAAATCCCCAGTGTACAGACACTTCCGAGACAAGAAACACAATGTTTCACAAATGAGATTCGTGGTCCTGGAAGTTTTACGACCTCTGAGCAGAGGTGGTAATCTTCCAAAACTCCTGGCACAAAGAGAACTCTTTTGGATTAATAAACTGGATGCTATGACCCCCCCATCAATGAGGACTACTACTTAGGCCCATTTCTATAATTCAGATCACATTCTACATGCTAAGACACAATTTAAGTATTCTACATTGAACATGTCTGAGATTTGTCTGCTGTTTCCTAAGGTTTGCATTCTGTGTTCATGTTGGCCACTAGTTGGCATTAGAATGTACACCCACAATATGTTGGGTCAGTGACTACCTATAATTCTTTGTACACTTCAAAAACATCTGCTTGTATTGCTGTGAAATATGTACAAACTGAGATTTTAGTATTTCTTAGTTTACTGTTACATAATGCACTAGGCACTTTGATATACACGAGCTACATCCACTTTTCGTGGATCTATTTATCACCTGCCCGCCCGGTCTATTTCCAAGCATATTACGCCCAATACGGTTATTTAGACATAGGATCATCTACTCCACACCATCACCTGGTTCTCTCTGGTGTACCCCCTTTGATCCATCCTTAGGAGCTTAACCAAAGGCATTCACGATTTTTTGCATCATTTAATTCATTATATTATTTCGGCACTTACAACTCTCTCTAACCCTTATGTTTCTCAAAGAGGGCATTATGTTTATCAATAACGGCATCATCCGTTCCTCCATTCATTTAAATAATTCGACACTTATATCTTTTTTGGCATTGTTTACGTTTGTTCACGCATGCGTGAGTGACGTCATGACATCGTCTGACGTCGCTGACACATGCGTGTATGACGTCATAGTCACCATTTGTATAAATACACAGCCGTGCATCAGCTAGCTCACTCGTTCGCAGCTCCTGACCGCATTCGGATGCTTCCCTACTCACTGGTGATGATCTAGTAAGTATTCTTTACAGCTACTACAATTAGGCTTACGCCGAGATACTTTGAGTATACTAAATCCCTTGTCATACATTCCATGTAGATATTAGGTTACTTACATTTAAGACACCTAAAACATTTACTCGGTTGAACGTCTGGAGCACATCTGGCTAATTCCAACTGACTTTTCCAGCACCTTTTGTTTTCCTTTTTTGGGAAAATTTATTTCGGTAAAATAATGATTTACCATTTCACTCTTTATGCCTGTTTAGATTGCACATCATCTTTGTTTTCCTCTTATATCTTTCCTATCTTTATATACATAATCCTTTTCTTCCCCGCATTGAGTGCAAGAGTTAGACGGACCAGGCCACTTCTGGCACGTATCAAACATCTTTTTCAATACTCACGTACAATTCAATACCACTCCACATTAATATCTGCTCTTCTAGTGATGAGTCACAATGCGGTCACTAAACAAATGACAGGATGTTTTGTTACAAAAAAATACTAATTCTTTAAAAATAACAATCGTGATTTTTTTAATTGATGTTATATTTGATTAACACAAATTGTATTAAACAAATACTAATATATTGTTGTATACAATCTTTCTTTTTGTAGACTTTAATTGTTGAATATGCTGCCCCTGATGAAGAGTGTACACAACTCGAAACGCGTTGGGCATATCAAGATGCAAATAAAAAGCAAAAATTGTTTTTTATAAACACAAACTCTCTATTGAACTCTTTATTGAAATTGTACTCATATGAAATTCCAAGTGATTATAATTGCTTAAAACTCGATACTTAATCTCCATTAGGCCATTGCTGGCCTTTCAGAAAGTGTGCAGGGGACGTAGCTATCCTCACTGGATTCCTCTCTTGTTCTCTGTGTATATCCAGCCTAGATACCAAGGCTGTGTTTTTCTCCCCCGCACCTTGAACAATTTACCATAATGTTTATTTCTCTGATCACCTTTCATTGAACTACACTTATTTTTGGTGTGCAAGTGTGTTTACCTGCGTTGAGCTTGCACAGCATTTGTGGTAGATGATAAATGAGTTTGTTTGCGGCTGCTGCGTCTTGAGTTGTCGACCAGTCTAGATTTTTCAACTTTTGGGTTACTCTAACTGGGTTGCAGGTTAGGTCTTCTTCGGAACAGGCGACAGATTTCAATAGGGACTTGTCATTTTTCCAAGTAGCTAACATTTTGACCGTTTCTTCTCACATTTCTTTGCCTATCAGTCCGTAGATTTCTTGGTTGCTTTGAGTGAGGCATTTGCGGTAGAGGAGTAATAAGTTGATGTTTATTGTGCCCTGGAGGGACAGGAGGCTGAGTTCTTACCTGAGTGCGGGCATCAATGTCGATTTTGGCAGGGACAAGGCTGTCCTCCAGAAATGGGCTTCTAGTCTTGTCCAGATTTGTTTTGGTATTAAAGGCATGGCCTCAGCCCCATAAGTGATTGAGGGTACGACTTTCATCTTGTAGAATTGAATTACTGGAATTGTAGAAAAGAGTCCACATTTCAGGTCTATCGCTTTTCCTTGAGCTGCCAGCTTTTTTATTTTACATTTTAGCAATTCCTGCATTGAAGATTCTTGTTTGGAGCTATCGATGGTTACACCAAGGTATTTGAAGTCTTATTTTTTTGATTTTGCGTTCTTCTAGGTACCATCTTAGTTTTTTGGGCGCGTTCTCCAGGGTCATTATTTTTGTTTTTTTCTTTTTGATTTTCAAATTGTTTTCTGTAGTGTAACGCAGCAAGTTATTTAACTGTCTCTGGAGACCAATTGGTGTCTGGTCAAAGAGTATAAGTCGTCCGCATAGAGAAGTCGACTGATTTTTTTCACTGGCCAATTTTGGTGGAAATGTGGTCGAGAGGTCTTCAGTTTTTCCATAGTCGCCCATGTAGGCTAGGAACAGGGATGGGGCAAGAGGGCATCCTTGTTTGACCCCTCTGCCTGTGGCATTTTCTGCGGAGAGGTTCCCTTGTTGGGTTAGTCTCACTCGAAGTGTTGTTTCTTTGTGTAAGGCCGTTATGGGGGAGAGAATCTCTTCCGGACAGTTCCACTACTCCAGTTTCGACCCTAGTCAGGATCTATCCACTAGATCAAATGCTTGTGATAGGTCTATGAAGGGCACAAATATTCTTGGTTTTCCCTCTAGTACTTTGCTTTTTAACGTACTGATTGTCAGAATATTTGCTGTCGTGCCAGTGTTTTTTTTTTTTAAACCTGTTTGGAAAATGTCATTGCACAGTGCGGTTTTTGCCAATACTTGGAATCTTTTTAACAGTAGACCTCCGAAAACTTTCCCAATGCAGTCGAGGAGCGCTATTGGATGAAAATGTGTTGGGTCACTGGTATCCCCTTTTTGTAGATTGGCACAATAATTGCCTTGGTCCAGCATGGTGGAATTGATTTCTGTTGTGCACAACTCGTGAACATTTTTCTTAAGAGGACTGCCCATTCCGTGGGATCGTTTTTCAGTTCCATGTTGGTATTCCATCGGGCCCTGTCGCTCGGGAGTTTTTGAGTTTTTTCAGATGGTCAAAGATTTCTTCTTGGTCATCGATGGGCAGCCATGTCGAGGTAGTAGTGGCCATGTGTTGAGTTATAGGGAGCGAAGGAGGTTTGAAAAGTGATGTGAAATGGTCAGTCCATTTTGATTCGCCAATGCAGTTCAAGATCGAGTTTTTTCTCGTTGGTGTTGTTGATCTTAAGAGTGACCAGAAATCTCTGGCTTTGTTGCCGAAAATGGCTTTTAAGATGTTTTCTGAGTCTCTCTGATATAGTTTGAAGCAATGGTTTTTTACCCAGTTTATGTAGGATTTTGTGGCTGCGAGGATCATGGGTTCTGCCTGTTCTCGTGGCATTTGGAGTGCCCGTCTTTTGGTTTTTCGCAGTTCTCACCTTTTTCCGGCTAGCTGCGTGTCATATGCGTGGTTGTGCGCGTTGCAAGTTGTAGCGTTTGCCTTTCTTTTGATGGTATAAGGAACTAGAAGCAACACATAGTCTGGTTTGAGTTTTTGTTCGATGGTTCCACCAGTGATCTTCGAGTCAGTTCCCTGACTGAGGCTGCAGTTCGTTTTAGGTGGTTTACCTGGTTGTTTGGTTCAACCCCAAGACACACATTTTTTTGTTTTTGTTTTTCGAAGTGGTTTGACCAAGTTATTAACTGGTTGTGGTCACTTTCAGCCATGTTTTTAACCTTGAAGGACGTTATCTCCAAGAATGGACGAGATACATAAATGTAGTCTATTGTGCCTTGCAGGTTTCCCTGTACCTAGGACGGGAGCCTGTCTTTTTTAGGAAAGATGGAATCAAGATTTAACAAGTGTCTTGAGGTCATTAGCTTAGACCACTGTTGGCCTCTCTGGTCGGCCGATGTTGTTTTGTTGATCTTGCCATTTTTGGAAAGGTGGTTTTGGCATGTTGCGTTCAGGTCGCCGCAAATTATGAAGGACACTTGGTAGGTAGTCTGGATATCATCGATCGCTTTTTCCATCATGTCGATGTAGGTTTTGGCCTCTATGGTCGCTGGGTTCCAGTAGGTGTTGACGATTGCTATAGATGTATTTGGGGTCATCAGCGACCTTTGCCAGTCTAAGAGGACTGTCAGCAGTAATAGGTTTGACTAAAGGACTCCTGTTATACTGATGCTTTTTCCGTTACTGCATGCCATAAGAATTCCTGATGATGGTATGCCAAGTGTGCCTTTTCTTGCAGAAGCCAGAACAATGTCGTAACCGTTCAGGACTGGTTTGCCCAAAAGCCAGGTTTCTTCTAGGCAAATGATGTTGCATGAGGCCAAGTCTGCATCACCTGGAACTGTAAGGTGAAGGTGGCCTCACGTGTTCCAAGAGCAAAGCGTTAAGTTGCTTAGGCTTTGGTCGGCTGACGTGGTGTCACTGTCGTCTTGTTGCCGACCTTCGAATTGCTATTTCTTGCGAGTTATATTAAGGGCTTTTGGCAGCCAGGCCCATATGCCCTGTTGGAGCTGATATTTTGGTCTCGAATTTTCTAGGACTCTTTTGAGCTCTGTTTTCTGGCTGCTTGCGTTCTGGGCTTTTGAATTTTGAGCACGTTACGTTTTTCTTGGGTGGCAGGCATCCGGTTTTGGTTTTGATTCGGCATGTACATCATGTTTTGTTCGTCTTTCACTCCCAGGTGTGTGTGGGATTTAGTCACATTTTGTTACCCTGTTGGGTTGTGGGATGTTTTTACCCATGCATCCAAGCCCTACCATAAACTGTGCAGTACTGGCATGGAAAACATCATGATGGCCAGAACTCCCCAGAGAGTGCACAGGGAAAACATGAAAAATAGGCTACCACCCTTTTTTGCCTATGTTGTGAGCACAGGAGGGCACCGCCTAAAACCACCATTGGGCTACACACACAGTAGCCATTGGGAATGGCAATGCTGATTGCCAAAAGCAACCCAGAACTGTGGGGAAATCATTTTCTTAATAACAAAAATGGATGCAGTACCGGTGCTCACCACTATCAGAAAGCCGGCGTTTTAAAACCACCAGACTTTTGTGTAAAACTGAACAAATGAACCGAAACCAGGCCAAGGAAAGACTTGCTAAGAGGTGGATACAAGGTAAAACTATATTCTGAAATGACTTGTAGGAAGTAATTATTTAATGTATATATAACAAATAGCTGCATGTAAGTTGGATTTGAATGTAGAAAACTGGGAACTAAAGTGACATTTAGCTGAATTCTGCCTGACAACTACCCCCGACAGGAGAAACCTGCTCAGCCACTCTTCCCAGGCCTAGCTGCATCCTGCTGCCCCCACCAAAAGGAGATGACAACTCTCTGATTAGATTAGGGGAGGGGCACCTGCAGGAGGTTGAACAAAGCACTGTCCTGGGCTCAGGCAAATGTTATATTGGGGGGGTCGTAAAATGGCTTCCTCTTGGGGGAAGCTGGGAGGGGCAGTGCCTCTGCTAGCAGCTGAGCTTGGGGGAAGTGGATAAACCAGTTATTCCACCATGTGATGTGGGAAGCCACACCCCTTTTTGACCAGGACATAATTTTAAAAAGATAGATAACTCATAGTGCGGACTGGTCAAAATTATATATTTAATACCATTATTCTTGTGATTTTTCCGTGCACATTTTAAAACCCTGTGGGATGTTCTTGGGGATAGTAGCGGAAAAAAGGTTGATACTCCAAATGTATGCATGTTAAAAATCTGACACTTTATCATCTGAAACCCATATCCCTGGTGCACATTTGTGTAAAATCTGGAAAGGTTTAGAGGTCGTTATCTGGATGAAAAGGGGAGAATTCTGTCATCAATGGACACGACATCGTACAAAGACAGGGATCGGATGGTTTGGTGCTACAGAAAATATGTTAACTGGACCTATAATATTAGAAAAATGGTACATAGATAAATATGTGTTTGGGTCAGAAATAGATTTGTGTGCAATTTGAGAAGGGGAGGTTCCTCTGACCATGAAACCTACAGCATCACTCTGACACTCCATTTCTTCCCCCCAATCAAGGGAGAGAGGAAAGCTTGGCCAATGATAAGTGAGAGGGGCAGGCTTAGCTAGGCCCAGGCACACACCCATTTTCAAAACACATAAAAAGGGCCACTGAAACCCAGGTAGGAGATTCACTTTCCACTTTCTTGCGGGACGCTTTGCCGGGAGACTCCAGACTTCAAATCCATCAACCTCCAGAGACCAGAGATCCAGAGAGACCAGAGATCCAGAGAGACCAGAACTGTGCAGTGCTGAGAGCAGAACCAGAGACCAGACCGCTGTGTGCAGAACCGCCGGAAGTCCCGTCCAACCTGACCAGACCTTGACGGCTTATTTCAAAAATATAGTGTGAGTACTCATTGTGCCAAAACCAATCTCTTAGTTTAAAATAATCTAATCCAAACTATTTTAGCCTATTAGAACTGCCTCCTAGAATCGTGTCATTCTGTCATCTTTCTGTCATCTTTAAAACTGAAAACTGTCATCTGTCATTCTGAGCTTTAAAATTTCAAATCCGAAAAACTACTTTCACAAAATCATCCGTATCTCCGGAACCGTTTGTGCTAGGAATGAGATTTAACTTTCATCTTAAAGCCAAGATTCTGGGCTTTCCAACGAACCTAGAAACAACTTCTCCTTATAGTGCCTCCGTAATTACGCTCGACACGCGCGAGTAAATTTGCCACGATTTGACATTTTGCACAATTTCAGCCACGTGTAAAAATCAGCAGCTTCTTGCTTTCCTTTGCTAAAATTCGTTTTAACCTGCTGGTTACACATAGAGCATTGCTAAAGTGAGCCTGAACTAATATAAAGTAGCCAACACCTACCCTGAACCTCTAGAGGGAATTAAAAGCAATTTTAGCACCTTTTCACTTCCTTGCAAACCACATTAAAGTAATTTGCCTGTGTTTTAAAAGCATACCTGTTTTTCTCTAAGCTTGCTAGGGTGGAACTGCATTTCGTATTGCATTTTGTTGGGATTCTTGAAGACTGTGTGCTCTCCTTCCATTTCTTACATTGCAAAGGGGGGGGGAATTGCCAGAGAAAAAGTGATTATATTATCTTTTGCTAAATCATATCAAGTTATTTCTGTACTGCATTTTATTCATCATTGCATTGTCCTTGAAGCCATAAAAGCATTCTCAGCTACTTCATCCTCTCTATATCACTTCTAAGCCATCAAAAAGAGTGTACCACTGTAACATTATCCATTGTTGATCACTATCATCCTCACAAGTGTGCTATCAAATATTAATTTACTATAGAAGTGTGATATATATATATATATTGTTTAATTTTTCAAATAAAACCTTTTAATTTGCGAAACAAACCTACTTCTTGGCTCAGTGGGGTCAGGGGGATTCTAAGAGAGGGGTGTGATATAAGGGTTGTCATCCAGAGTACATGAACTGGACATAAAAATATATCAATAAGGGTTTCCATCAGCATTTCTCAGTCGTTTTGTTCTTGGTATGTACGTGAGGGTCTATCATGGTTTTTCTGATGGACCGTCGATTGAAGTGGGTCAGCCAAGGTTAATTTTTCCATCAATATGTAGCCCAATTTCAGAAATTTGTCGGGCTCTTGCCTTATTAGAGTTTTCACCCTCCTGTATGAAATGTGCAGGTTGGTCTTGGCTCTTCTATGGGTATTACTTGGGTCGACGATCTTCAGGTCTTCCGATTTACAGGCCGATTCATGGAATAATTAGCGCGGCGCAAGTGGCCAAAAACGTGCGATTCGCAGTGGAATAGCGAAAATCGCAGTGGAATAGCGAAAATCGCACAAAAAGCAGCGCACATCGATTCATGGAAGGCCGTGCGCGAGAAAACCATCGGACGTGCGATAAGAAAGTGCGCGGCGCACGTTGGCGCACAGGCCATCTAACGGCATGCGCCAGGTCACAGCGAAAATCGCAGAGTCCACAGCGAAAATCGCACATAGCGCGGCGCACGCAACAAAAGTAGGCAGAACACGGGGCGTAACACTCGGAATGGGGAACAACTTGCCAAAATGTGGGCGTCACGGGGGAAGCACAGGGTAAAAGTGCGCAGAACGCCCACACGCTCGCCTACAACACGTATTCATGGAATAGAATAGGTCAAAAAAGCGCACGCTCAAACCAGCGCACAGGCACAAACACGACCGCCACAAGAAAGCAGGCGGTAGCGTCTCAGCGGCTGTAAGAAATGTGCGCCAAAAGGTGCGCCAACAAATAGCACCCATATACTGCCATGATGAATGTCCTATACTGTGGCCCTCCAGGACAAATGAGGTGCAAAGGGGTACCCACAAACACGGACACGCTGACAAAAAATACGTGTGCGAGGGAAGTCTCACACGCGATTTGGCCGGGTACGTGGATTTCAGGGGTGCGCGGGAAGGTCCACACGCGATTACAGCAGGGTACGTGCATTTCAGGGGTGCGCGGGAATTTCCACACGCGAATAGCCTGGCCGCGTGTATTTCAGGGGTGCGCGGGAAGTTCCACACGCGATTACAGCAGGGTACGTGTATTTCAGGGGTGCGCGGGAATTTCCACACGCGAATAGCCTGGCCGCGTGTATTTCAGGGGTGCGCGGGAAGTCCCACACGCGATTACAGCAGGGTACGTGTATTTCAGGGGTGCGCGGGAAGTTCCACACGCGAATAGCCTGGCCGCGTGTATTTCAGGGGTGCGCGGGAAGTTCCACACGCGAATAGCCTGGGCGCGTGTATTTCAGGGAAGCGCGGGAATTTCCACACGCGAATAGGCTGGGCGCGTGTATTACAGGGGTGCGCGGGAAGTCCCACACGCGATTACAGCAGGGTACGTGTATTTCAGGGGTGCGCGGGAAGTTCCACACGCGAATAGCCTGGCCACGTGTATTTCAGGGGTGCGCGGGAAGTTCCACACGCGAATAGCCTGGGCGCGTGTATTTCAGGGGTGTGCGGGAATTTCCACACGCGAATAGGCTGGGCGCGTGTATTACAGGGGTGCGCGGGAAGTCCCACACGCGATTACAGCAGGGTACGTGTATTTCAGGGGTGCGTGGGAATTTCCACACGCGATTTGGCTTGGTACGTGTATTACAGGGGTGCGTGCGAAGTTACACACGCGATTAGGCTGGGTGGGTCCTGTCACCCTCGACGGCCCCTGCAGGCAGCCCACAAAACAGGGGACTACCCTGCACACCTGCTCATGTCTCCCACCACCCCCACCCCCCCAGTCACCAGGGGTACCCTCCACCAGGCCCCCACTCATGTCTCCCACCACCCCCACCCCCCCAGTCACCAGGGGCACCCTCCACCAGGCCCCCACTCATGTCCCCTATCACCCCCACCCCCCAGCAGTGCAGGGGCAGCCTCCACCAGGCCCCCACCCATGTCTCCCACCACCCCCACCCTCCCGCCACCAGGGGCAGCCTCCACCAGGCCCCCACCCATGCCTCCCACCACCCCCACCCCCCCGCCACCAGGGGCACCCTCCACCAGGCCCCCACTCATGTCACCCACCACCCCCACCCCCCCGCCACCAGGGGCACCCTCCACCAGGCCCCCACTCATGTCACCCACCACCCCCACCCCCCCAGTCACCAGGGGCACCCTCCACCAGGCCCCCACTCATGTCACCCACCACCCCCACCCCCCCAGTCACCAGGGGCACCCTCCACCAGGCCCCACTCATGTCCCCTATCACCCCCACCCCCCAGCAGTGCAGGGGCAGCCTCCACCAGGCCCCCACCCATGTGTCCCACCACCCCCACCCTCCCGCCACCAGGGGCAGCCTCCACCAGGCCCCCACCCATGCCTCCCACCACCCCCACCCCCCCGCCACCAGGGGCACCCTCCACCAGGCCCCCACTCATGTCACCCACCACCCCCACCCCCCCAGTCACCAGGGGCACCCTCCACCAGGCCCCCACTCATGTCACCCACCACCCCCACCCCCCCAGTCACCAGGGGCACCCTCCACCAGGCCCCCACTCATGTCTCCCACCACCCCCACCCCCCCGCCACCAGGGGCACCCTCCACCAGGCCCCCACTCATGTCACCCACCACCCCCACCCCCCCAGTCACCAGGGGCACCCTCCACCAGGCCCCCACTCATGTCACCCACCACCCCCACCCCCCCAGTCACCAGGGGCACCCTCCACCAGGCCCCCACTCATGTCTCCCACCACCCCCACCCCCCCGCCACCAGGGGCACCCTCCACCAGGCCCCCACTCATGTCTCCCACCACCCCCACCCCCCGCCACCAGGGGCACCCTCCACCAGGCCCCCACTCATGTCTCCCACCACCCCCACCCCCCAGCAGTGCAGGGGCAGCCTCCACCAGGCTCCCACTCATGTCTCCCACCACCCCCACCCCCCAGCAGTGCAGGGGCAGCCTCCACCAGGCCCCCACTCATGTCTCCCACCACCCCCACCCCCCAGCAGTGCAGGGGCACCCTCCACCAGGCCCCCACTCATGTCACCCCCCACCCCCCCAGTCACCAGGGGCACCCTCCACCAGGCCCCCACTCATGTCTCCCACCACCCCCACCCCCCACCATCCAGGGGCAGCCTCCACCAGGCCCCCACTCATGTCTCCCACCACCCCCACCCCCCAGCAGTGCAGGGGCACCCTCCACCAGGCCCCCACTCATGTCACCCACCACCCCCACCCCCCGCCACCAGGGGCACCCTCCACCAGGCCCCCACTCATGTCACCCACCACCCCCACCCCCCCAGTCACCAGGGGCACCCTCCACCAGGCCCCCACTCATGTCACCCACCACCCCCACCCCCCCAGTCACCAGGGGCACCCTCCACCAGGCCCCCACTCATGTCACCCACCACCCCCACCCCCCCAGTCACCAGGGGCACCCTCCACCAGGCCTCCACTCATGTCCCCTATCACCCCCACCCCCCAGCAGTGCAGGGGCAGCCTCCACCAGGCCCCCACCCATGTCTCCCACCACCCCCACCCTCCCGCCACCAGGGGCAGCCTCCACCAGGCCCCCACCCATGCCTCCCACCACCCCCACCCCCCCGCCACCAGGGGCATCCTCCACCAGGCCCCCACTCATGTCACCCACCACCCCCACCCCCCCGCCACCAGGGGCACCCTCCACCAGGCCCCCACTCATGTCACCCACCACCCCCACCCCCCCAGTCACCAGGGGCACCCTCCACCAGGCCCCCACTCATGTCACCCACCACCCCCACCCCCCCAGTCACCAGGGGCACCCTCCACCAGGCCCCCACTCATGTCTCCCACCACCCCCACCCCCCCGCCACCAGGGGCACCCTCCACCAGGCCCCCACTCATGTCTCCCACCACCCCCCACCATCCAGGGGCAGCCTCCACCAGGCCCCCACTCATGTCTCCCACCACCCCCACCCCCCAGCAGTGCAGGGGCAGCCTCCACCAGGCCCCCACTCATGTCTCCCACCACCCCCAGCCCCCACCATCCAGGGGCACCCTCCACCAGGCCCCCACTCATGTCTCCCACCACCCCCACCCCCCAGCAGTGCAGGGGCAGCCTCCACCAGGCCCCCACCCATGTCTCCCACCACCCCCACCCCCCAGCAGTGCAGGGGCAGCCTCCACCAGGCCCCCACTCATGTCTCCCACCACCCCCACCCCCCACCATCCAGGGGCAGCCTCCACCAGGCCCCCACTCATGTCTCCCACCACCCCCACCCCCCAGCAGTCCAGGGGCACCCTCCACCAGGCCCCCACTCATGTCACCCACCACCCCCACCCCCCGCCACCAGGGGCACCCTCCACCAGGCCCCCACTCATGTCACCCACCACCCCCACCCCCCCAGTCACCAGGGGCACCCTCCACCAGGCCCCCACTCATGTCACTCACCACCCCCACCCCCCCAGTCACCAGGGGCACCCTCCACCAAGCCCCCACTCATGTCACCCACCACCCCCACCCCCCCAGTCACCAGGGGCACCCTCCACCAGGCCCCCACTCATGTCCCCTATCACCCCCACCCCCCAGCAGTGCAGGGGCAGCCTCCACCAGGCCCCCACCCATGTCTCCCACCACCCCCACCCTCCCGCCACCAGGGGCAGCCTCCACCAGGCCCCCACCCATGCCTCCCACCACCCCCACCCCCCCGCCACCAGGGGCACCCTCCACCAGGCCCCCACTCATGTCACCCACCACCCCCACCCCCCCGCCACCAGGGGCACCCTCCACCAGGCCCCCACTCATGTCACCCACCACCCCCACCCCCCCAGTCACCAGGGGCACCCTCCACCAGGCCCCCACTCATGTCACCCACCACCCCCACCCCCCCAGTCACCAGGGGCACCCTCCACCAGGCCCCCACTCATGTCTCCCACCACCCCCACCCCCCCGCCACCAGGGGCACCCTCCACCAGGCCCCCACTCATGTCACCCACCACCCCCACCCCCCCAGTCACCAGGGGCACCCTCCACCAGGCCCCCACTCATGTCACCCACCACCCCCACCCCCCCAGTCACCAGGGGCACCCTCCACCAGGCCCCCACTCATGTCTCCCACCACCCCCACCCCCCCGCCACCAGGGGCACCCTCCACCAGGCCCCCACTCATGTCACCCACCACCCCCACCCCCCCAGTCACCAGGGGCACCCTCCACCAGGCCCCCACTCATGTCTCCCACCACCCCCACCCCCCCGCCACCAGGGGCACCCTCCACCAGGCCCCCACTCATGTCTCCCACCACCCCCACCCCCCCGCCACCAGGGGCACCCTCCACCAGGCCCCCACTCATGTCTCCCACCACCCCCACCCCCCAGCAGTGCAGGGGCAGCCTCCACCAGGCCCCCACTCATGTCTCCCACCACCCCCACCCCCCACCATCCAGGGGCAGCCTCCACCAGGCCCCCACTCATGTCTCCCACCACCCCCACCCCCCAGCAGTGCAGGGGCAGCCTCCACCAGGCCCCCACCCATGTCTCCCACCACCCCCACCCCCCAGCAGTGCAGGGGCACCCTCCACCAGGCCCCCACTCATGTCACCCACCACCCCCACCCCCCCAGTCACCAGGGGCACCCTCCACCAGGCTCCCACTCATGTCTCCCACCACCCCCACCCCCCACCATCCAGGGGCAGCCTCCACCAGGCCCCCACTCATGTCTCCCACCACCCCCACCCCCCAGCAGTGCAGGGGCAGCCTCCACCAGGCCCCCACTCATGTCTCCCACCACCCCCAGCCCCCACCATCCAGGGGCACCCTCCACCAGGCCCCCACTCATGTCTCCCACCACCCCCACCCCCCAGCAGTGCAGGGGCAGCCTCCACCAGGCCCCCACCCATGTCTCCCACCACCCCCACCCCCCAGCAGTGCAGGGGCAGCCTCCACCAGGCCCCCACTCATGTCTCCCACCACCCCCACCCCCCACCATCCAGGGGCAGCCTCCACCAGGCCCCCACTCATGTCTCCCACCACCCCCACCCCCCAGCAGTGCAGGGGCACCCTCCACCAGGCCCCCACTCATGTCACCCACCACCCCCACCCCCCCGCCACCAGGGGCACCCTCCACCAGGCCCCCACTCATGTCACCCACCACCCCCACCCCCCCAGTCACCAGGGGCACCCTCCACCAGGCCCCCACTCATGTCACCCACCACCCCCACCCCCCCAGTCACCAGGGGCACCCTCCACCAGGCCCCCACTCATGTCACCCACCACCCCCACCCCCCAGTCACCAGGGGCACCCTCCACCAGGCCCCCACTCATGTCCCCTATCACCCCCACCCCCCAGCAGTGCAGGGGCAGCCTCCACCAGGCCCCCACCCATGTCTCCCACCACCCCCACCCTCCCGCCACCAGGGGCAGCCTCCAACAGGCCCCCACCCATGCCTCCCACCACCCCCACCCCCCCGCCACCAGGGGCACCCTCCACCAGGCCCCCACTCATGTCACCCACCACCCCCACCCCCCCGCCACCAGGGGCACCCTCCACCAGGCCCCCACTCATGTCACCCACCACCCCCACCCCCCCAGTCACCAGGGGCACCCTCCACCAGGCCCACACTCATGTCTCCCACCACCCCCACCCCCCCGCCACCAGGGGCACCCTCCACCAGGCCCCCACTCATGTCTCCCACCACCCCCACCCCCCAGCACTGTGGGGAACCTGCCAGCAGGCCCCCACACATGTCCCCCTGGCCCCAGGTCCTGACGATACACAATCATGGCAGTAATGGCCAGCATACCCAGCACAAACACCCAGGCAAGGATTGCATCCACCCACATAGTGAATGCAATCACATGACACAACCCCAATGCCAAGTATGCAAAAGAACACATGTCCGTCACACACACATACACAATGGGTGCAAGTGAATGTCAAAACCCATATCATGACATGTAACAAACCAATGAGAAAATAACACAAGTGTAAGAAAATATAAAAAATGTATTAAATACCAAAAATAAGTGAACTTTTCAAACATAGAACGATGTGGCTAAGTAAATAAATGGTCCATGTCCGAGAACAAAAGTGATAAACAAAAAAACAAAGGAATAAAAAATTAAAATGAATTTGTCCAAAGCAATATCATGTCATAGGAAATTAATGAAAAACCATTACGTCATGGTGAAAACAATAAGAAATTAAAAAAATGTATCTCCCAAAAAAACAAACTATATACAGGAATGTTCCAGGGTCCATGAGCCCAACACCAAAAATGAAACCTACCACTAACTAATGTAAAATATATGTACAAAAAAGTGGCCATTGTCCGAGCGGTCCAAAATAATAAAAATAAATAAAGGAAACCTAGCACTAACTAACTAAATAACTATATACAAAGGCAGCGGGCAAGTCCTGCGGCTCACTTGGTGATGTTGCTGGCCAGGGCATCATCGAACTCCATGTCGATGTCCTGGAGGCGGGACTCTGTCCTGGCCCCGAGGTCTCGCAGGGACAACCCCATGTCCACCTCAAACTCCCTGCGAGCTTCCTCGAGGCACTCAGCCCGCCTCAATGCCCGACGCATGGAGAACTCCGCCCTGACCATGGCGAGCCGCTCCTCTTCCGCCCGCTGCCGCTCCGCACCTATCCGCTGGCCAAACTCCTCCCACACGGAACACACCACCATCCCAGGGTTGCCCTGCCCTCCGGCCGATGCCTGCCCCTCTGATCTTGATGGCCCCGAGCCATGATGCCTCCCACGTCGAGCCCGCTGCTGCCTCCGACGCCACTGCCTCTGCCAGCACGACGGCATCCAGGCTGATGGAAACCACCGACGCCGTCGTGCACGTGCCCTGCCCGATGATGCCGTCACATCTTCCATCTGCTGGGGTCCACTTGCTGTGTTGTCCACCCCTGCTGGACCTCCGACTCCCAACTGTGGCAGGGATGGGATCCCCACCGAGCTGGCTGCATTGGTCGGGGCAGGTCCACAGGGGGCCCTGGTGGCATCTGGGCCGGAAGACGGCAAGGAGAACGACCGGTGGATAGCATGCACAGAGGAGGAGAGGGCCGTCAGATTGGCCAACACATGCAGGAAACCCCCGAACATGGCCGATCCCAATTGGGCCACGTCGGCACGGTGCACTTCGTGATGACGTGCATGCTCCTCCCGGGAAGCACGCACGTCATCACGAATCACAGCCGTGTGCATCGCGACCCCAATCAGGACCTTCTCCACGCGGCCAGGGGTTACCACGTCCGCAGGTGGAGGGGAGTCAGGTGACATGGACATCCCCTCTACCTGCGGACGGGCCTGGGACGGGGCATCCCTGCTGGTGCATGGTGGTGCACTCACAGGGTCAGGGACAGTGACATGCACAGGCCCCTCCACGGTGACCTGTGCTGCCTCCTGCCCCTGGCCCTGGACTGCACCACTTGCACCAGCAGGGATGCTCCCACCAGGCCCCATGTGTGCACCAGTGTCGGCCTCCTCCTCCTCTGTGCAAACCACCAACCTGGATGGCTCCTCACCGTCTCCCGCCGTAGCAGGCCCCTGTGGGGGCACACCCACCCCTTCCGCTGCAGCCGTGGGGGCATCCCCGCCGCCTTGCTCCACAGCGCCGTCTCCGCCCTCTTCTTCACTAGCCGCTGCGTAGAGGGAGACAAAGGACACAAGCATCAGGCTACTGTACAATGGTCCCCTAGACAGGAAGCAATAGCAGATGAGCACCACTGTCAAAGTACACTTCCATCATGTCCCTCCACAACACATGGGTCAGTCCAGGCAAAACACACACAGTAACAGGCATGGTGCATGCCATGGACATTTCCATGCATGTCCAATGGACTCTAGAAACATTCAATGATATGTAACTCACATGCATCATGGCTCATGCATATCACATGCACACACTTCACCTCAGTCACATCCATCTGGCCCCAAACACACCGAACACAGGCGAAACAAGGGTAAGTTGGGTGCGTCACTGAATCTGTGCATTGTCACACACATGTGTCATGCATCCATGGCATGCACAAGTCACAGACACGCAGGTCAGGCACACAGACATGGCTACCATATATGTACCTGGCATCAGCACCCATCCTTCACCCCCATCCATGTCCAGGTACAGAGACTGGCATGCTCTCATGTCCAAAATCTGCATAGGGCTCCCCATGCCGCATTTCAACACATGCAACAACCATGTGGGTTACACATCACTGGTCGCACATGCATTACCATGATGTCCCTGCACACATACATGCATACATGGCCCATGGCACACATACAGGCAAGTATCATAGAACCAGCACACCGCAACATGCCCTGTCTCACACAGTAATGCTTGGACACATACCGCTCAACTCCAGACGGGCCTCCCTCTCAAGGACCTGGGCGTGGAGCGCTGGGCGTACGCGTTCCAGGACCCTCTTCTGGATGGAACTCATGTGGCCCCGGCCCCCCTCCACGAGGCGCCGGGCCTTCACAAGGGTCCTGGACCTCAAGTCCTCCCAGCGCTTCTTGATCTTCTGGACGTTGCGGGTTGCCACCCCCTCCGCGTTGATGGCAACCACACAGTCGGCCCAGATCCTCTCCCGTCCTTCCTTGCTGGCGCGGGACGATCCAAAGAGGGCATCATACTGCCCCAGGACATGCTCCACCAGGACACCAACTTCGGTGGCAGTGAAGCTGGTGCCCCTCTGCCCCTCTGGCCTGGGGTTGCCACTGGTGCCAGATGTGGAAGTGCCCGACATGGCAACCCCAGAGGCAGGTGTGGGTGGGCAACTGGGTCCTGGGGCTGGGCTGTGGAGCGATGTAATCCCAGTTGGGAGTCTTCAGTTCCAGCAGGGGTGGACACAGCAACTGGACCCCTGCAGATGGCTGATGTGCAGGCACCAAATGGCAGGGCACGGTGGCAGCAGGCAGGCAGGCAGGCAGGCAGCAGCAGATAGCACGTGGGAGGCTGCTCGGGGCACTGGGGGGCAGTAACTCGGCCTTCTGGGCAGGAGCGTGGTGTTCCGTGTGTTTTCGGGTGGCCAGCTTGATACGGAGTGATTTGGCACGTGAAAATCCTGCACGTCAGCGTGAAATCCGAGGAAAGGCCCTTAGCGCGTAAGCGCGTCAGCACGTATACGCGATTCTATTGGACCAGAGTCCCTCAGCGCGTAAGCGCGTCTGACGTGACCCGCACGGGCATTCCCCACTCAGCACGTGATGACGGAACACACGTGGAAATACTGCACGTCAGAGTGTCATCGCGTGATTGGCCTATGTACGTGTATTTCATTGCGTGTAATTGGACAAAAGTGCGCGTACACGCGATTGGCCTATGTACGTGTATTTCAGGGGTGCGCGGGCACTTACACACGCAAGTACCTCAGCGCACCTGTATGGCTGCTGCGTGGGAATTTCCACACGCTATTGGAGTGGGAACTAGATTCCAGGGGTGCGCGGGTCACACGCTCGCCTAGAACACGCGCAAAGCATTAATTTGCGCACTTTTCAAATAACAAGCCAGATGCCAGGATGAACATACCGTTCCTAGCAGCAGTGGCAGTGGGCTACCAAAGGAGGAGGAGGAGGAGAGTCAGGGCCAGAATATTCACACCCAGAACCAGCCTTTTCGGGATGCCTGATGACCAGGTGTATGGAAGGTACAGGTTTCCACCACACATAATACTGGACCTGGTGAGTGAGTGGGAGGATGACCTCACATCACCCACCCTGTGCTCTCAAGCACTCAGCCCCCTGGAGAAGGTCCTCAATGTACTGCACTTCTTAGCCACTGGATCATTTCAGCTGACAAGTGCCATAGTGGGTGGGGTGTCACAGGCCACCCAGTCACGCTGCCTACACCAGGTCTTGGACATCATCACTGCACGCCCATCAGTCCGCAGGCACATATACCTGCCCAGAACACCTGCTAAAAAGGCATGCTGCCGCCCTGGATTTTTACGGAGTGGCACGATTCCCCAAAGTGCTAGGTGCCATCGACTGCACCCATGTGGCTCTACGTCCCCCCAGGGCATCAGAGCACATCTATAGGAACCGCAAGCACTGGCATTCCATCAACGTGCAGGTAGTATGTAATGCCAAGGGAATCATCACCTCAGTATATGCCAACTATCCCGGGTCCACCCACGACAGCTTCATTTACCGAATGTCCACCCTATGCCGGGACATAGATGCTGGGCGGCATGGCGATACATGGCTTCTCGGTGAGTATGTATGCCACTGCACATGCATGCATGTTGGATACTGAGCAAGGTCACAACCCCACCAATGATACCAATCACCACCTCCACAGGGGACAGTGCCTACCCTCTCAGCCCCCACATGATGACGCCAATTCGGAACCCCACCACGCCACCCGAGGTAAGATATAACACAGCCCACATTACAACCCGGGGCATAGTGGAGCGCACATTCGGAGTGCTAAAGTCACGCTTTCGCTCCCTTGACCGTTCTGGCGGGCAGCTGTTATACGCTCCCCCAGTAGTGTGCAGGATCATAGTGGCAGCATGTGTCCTGCACAACGTTGCAACACGCCGGGGCCTGCCCGTGGACATGGTGGTGGCCCCACATCCCCAACCACATGCACAGCCGCTGCGCATGGGAGGGGAAAGGGCACGAGGGGAGGCAGCCCGTACACAGCTAGTGGCTAATTACTTCACATAGTATTCACTCCCCTGTGGAGTGCACACTGGCCTGGCACATTCCATCTGACAATCAATGATGACTCAACCTGACACTGATCCTGAATGTCTGGAGATTCAACCGTGAAAAGCATATCAGCCTGAGATTGTTCACCTGGAAGTGTTACAATGTGTGCATCCCTACCCACACACAACACCAATGCAGTTTTGTGAAGGAACACATTCAAGCAGCCAAAATTAATGCCAACTTGCTAAATGCAACAAGAGGACAGTGCCATGTCACCCAACCCATCCCCAGCACCGCCACACAACACACCGTGCCATGTCATGCTATGTGCAGGTAAACAAAGTAATCCCCACAACGTGACAAGTGTTGCGATGTACAGTGTCCCCAATTGAAACTTCCTACACCTGAAATGCTCACTGTAATGCAGGACAAACAACATACTTGAGCACGTACTACCATAAACATGACTTCAGTAATGTAATAAATCAGTTGTCTCACCACCTGGATATGCCTGCACTCCCACCACTTCCAACTGAACAGTGTTGGTGCCATGTAGAGTTGTAGGTGCACTGCTGCCAACAAGGACCCCTTCTCCAGACTAGAGGGCCTTGTGTAGACATGAGGAAGGGACCTGCAAATTGGGAGGCAGACACAGATGATGAGTTACACATCAATGCAACATGCAGTGTACAACACAACAGCAATATGCACTAGGAATGTATACACAGTATTGACTAGACTACCCACACATGTAGTGGGAGTCCAATGTCACCATGTACTTCAATGTTACTTGGGCACACCCTTTGCAAGCCCATGGAAACGGGAAGCTGGAGGGGTGTGTGTGACTCAAACCCAGGCATCTGAACCTAATACATGACAAGCCTGCATGTGCCCAGCCACAATGCAGCGTATGCCCACAGGAACCACGGAAGCCAACAATGTGTCCCCAAAAAATTGGGTAAAATATAAAATTAAAAATAAAAATTTAAAAAATATAAAAATAAAAAGAAAATCAAAAATGGCCATTAAAGGGCCCGGGGGGGTTGGGGAGGCCACCCAGGAGGTCCGAGGTCAGGGTGCACACCAGAAACCACCTGTGTGGATCCTGGGAAAAAAAAACACCTCCATGGGCTCATGGCCCACACGGCTACCCTATTGTGGGAGTATCACTGCTGTCGCTATTATCACCCTGTGCAGCTGCATCCGGAGGTGGTTGCACTATGGGAGGCAGCCCACGCAAGGCCCTACTCTGTTCCTCCATGGCTGCAAGCATGCGGGTGTGGTAGGTCTCGTTCTGGAGGATGAGGGTGCGGAGGTCCCCATGCAACAACTCACGGGATGCCCGGACCTCCGCCCTCGTTGCTTGCATCTCAGCTGAGAGCGTACGGGTGAGACGCTCCAGCTGCTGTTCTGTCCTTTGGTGTGTTGAAGCCTCTAGCTCAACAAGAGTCATCCTGAGTTGATGTAGCTCCTGCCTCAGGGCTTCCCTGTGGCCCTGGGACTCTATGGAGATGGCCTCCTGCAGAGTCGCCAGTGCCGCCCGCCTGTCCCTGTTGGACGCCAACATGTCCTCCCTGTGTGACTGGCAGATGGAGTCGGTTGCCTGCTCTAGTCGCTCCATCAGCCTTTCAGGGGGGACAATGGAAGTGGCCACCCTATCCATGGCATGAGCCATCATCTCGGATGATGCTGCCTGTTGGGTAGCCATACCGTAAATGGATTGCTCCCATACGGTATTGCCAGGTGGCGTACGGCCACCACGTCGGCGGGCACCACACCTGTCTGGGGCAAGGCGGACTGCGCCTTGCTGTGCCGGCACTGCCTGAGGCTGCAGGACTGCATTCCCCCTCTGATCTGCTGGCCCAGGAACAGGATCAGATGTCGCGGAGTGTGACCCTGCATCCGTAACCACCAAAGGCCTAGCTGCCAACACTGACATCCCCATTGAGGGTTCTGACCCTGGTGCAGGTGGGTGGGACAGAACAGATTCCCTCCCTGGAACACTCACCTGCGACGGCACGTAGGTCTCATCATCCGAGTCAACAGCTGAGTACAGCTCGGGGGAGGTGCAGCCAGAGACACCCCTTGAGAGCACGACCTGCAGCACTTGTGGGTTTTCACCCACCAGCACACCACGTCCCTCACTGGTGGTTGGTCGGCCCTCGGACCCCTCCTGGCTCTGCACCATCTCCACAACCCCAGCAGTATCAGGTGCGTCTTCCCCTGCAATGACATAATGACAAAGAAATGGAAACCCGCATTAGCACCATGGCACACAATGAGGGGTGTGAAACAAGAGAACCAGTACTTGATTGACACATGTCCCACATGACTAAGACCCTCCCATGCATGCACCCTCACTGCGTATGAAGGGCAGGCAAATGGCACACACTCATTACACAAAGATGGAAGATGAACACATTTCATGCATGCTGCCTGGCAGTGGCATCACACATTGCCCTGTGATTGCCAGGTGACACACACATGCCATCACACAGATGGCATGTGCCATTGCTATTGAGTGTAGATGGAGAGGAGGGCAGCACTTATTCATTCTGTCCAGTTCCCACATGCAATAGCTTTTCTAATTCTGACAGGTCTGCTTTATCACCTGGAGCTGCCAGTCCAATATGGTCCAATTGCACAGGGACATGTGTGAACATATGATATCCAGGTAACAAAGTAACTCCACTTTACCATGGCCATGCCATACATGTGACTAGAGGACTGAGGAATGCCTAGTATAAGTGGTGGAATGCATACAATCTGTCTGATTGAACATAGGAAAATAATCAACAATGTAGTGGCAAGGTGACACTTCAAGGCCAACTTGGGTGCTGTTGGGCTAGATGTCTACTGTTGGCAGAAGGGATACTGCAATGGCGAAATGCAGCTGCCCAGGATGTCTTGCATGAAGCACATGGCTGACCCATTCGACTCAGGCGCACACACTCTCACCTGGCACACAAACAGATGCCCTCACACACACATGCATGTGCACTCACCGGACAATGCCTCGTAATCAGGCAGATCTCCCACGCCTTGGATCTGTTCCTCCGTGACGTAGGTCCCAGCGACTGACTCATGTGGAGTGAGTTCCATGTCTTCTACTGGAGACCCACCTCCAGTCACTAGAGTTGCGGCATGACTTGAGGCCAGCTTCTTCTTTGCCCTGCACTTTAGGTCATTCCAGCGCTTGTAGCAATCATTGGCTGTGCGCCTCACGATTCCAAGGGCACTTACGATGTCCGCAATGGTCTGCCAGTGTGCCTGGCGTTGTGCAGGTGTGGTCTTGGATCCTGCAACAATGACCATCTCGTTATCATGTCCGGACACATACTCGACAAGTGCATTCAGTTCCACATCCGTGAAGCTGGGCTTCCTCGACGGACCGGACTGTGTAGCCGTGTCGGGGGCATCAGCCTGTGCCGGACGAGCACTCTTCCTCTTCCGCTTGGAAGGTGGTGGTGATCCTGAGTGTCCTGCCCCGCTCTGGACACTAGGGGCAGGAGCCCTGGTGGGCTCTGTATCAGGTGTGTGGGATTGCACACTCAGCATGGGAGTTGGTGCAGGCATTGGCTCAAGTGTAATGGTGTCATGGGGAATGTCAGCAGAATGGACTAGGACGGACACTGTCCTGGCTGGGTGTGTGAGAGCTGGGGTGGATGGAGCTGCAGCTGCCCCTGCAGCCTCTCCGCCCTGCCTACTTGGGGCAGCAGATGACCTTGCTGCCCCAGATCCACGTGGCATGATAGAATCAACGTGCACCAGCGCACGTGTCGTAGCCCTGCTGACCTGGAAGTCAGCCATGGAGTCAGCCAGGTCTGGTGCCACAATGGGCTGGTCCAACAAGGGCTGAGCATGGATGGTGTCAGCCACTTCAGCCTCAACGGGAGGGGGGAGGGGGGGAGGGGGGGGATGATGGGTGCCCTTGACTGGTCCTCCACACATGGGGGGACAGGCTCACCCTGCAAGTTATGACCACGTCCCCTACCGGATCCACCACAGCCACCACTTGTGGCTCTTCCACCTTTGCCACCCTTACGGAATCCTCGCCTCCCAGCCATGGCACTGATATTAATGTGCGTATGGGAGTGGCTGTAGACAATTGTCCTGGGCAATTGGGGGTCAAAGGGGTTGGGTACCAGATGGTAATTGTACCCTAGTGCTCTAGCACGGCTTATTGTAACCCCTGGGGAAAGATGACGGGTCACGCAACGCACAGGAGGCCCAAAAAAGGGAGATGACGTGCACGCAACCCCTCCTAGACCACGTGTGCAGAAAGAAAAACCTGCACTACGCTGTGGCACCCAGTAACACAAGAATGAACGTATGCGTGTCACACGCAGCCTAGAATGACCTCTGAAGGGGTAGGCTACACACGGGGCAAGCACAGAAGTTGGATACGTGCGTGACTCACCGTCTGCCAGGTAAAAGAGCGTGAAAAATGAGCGCGTTTGGCTGGCTAAACCCCCGCCAAAAGAAGATGTGTACGCTGTCTGAGAAGACAGGACAACAGTAGAAGGGGACACTGTTTGAGGGAACAGGCCCAGGTAAACCAGTACAAGAGGAAAAATAGAGAAAAAGCTGTCAGAGGTAACAGGGAGTACGAACTGGAAACGCCGTGAAGTAAATCGCGTGTGAAACGACAAGAAGTACAGAATTCACCCACTCGCTCTCCACGAAAAGCACGTACAAGGAAATGGTGTTCTACATGTACCTTATATACAGGCCCACACGTACAGCGTCACTTACGCGGCGTGTACGTTCACCAATCACATGCTTTGTCACTCCTGCGTGTAGATCCATTTTCACCAATCACACGCTTTGTCACTTCTGCGTGTAGATCCATTTTCACCAATCACACGCTTTGTCACTTCTGCGTGTAGATCCATTTTCACCAATCACACGCTTTGTCACTTCTGCGTGTAGATCCATTTTCACCAATCACACGCTTTGACACTGGGACGTGTCACGCAACAATTTCCTGCACGTGCAGGTGACTATAGGCGCGCATATGCTGTTGACGGGTTTACGCGCTAAGGGCCTTTCCTCGATTCACACGCTGACGTGTGGGATTTCACTCCCTATCAGGCTGTCCACGCGTTCACACACGAGAGACCACGCTCCTGGCCAGGAGGCCAAATTACTGCCCCCCAGAGCCCTGAGCACGCTCCCACCTGCCATCTGCTGCTGCCTGACTGCCTGCTGGCCACGTGCCCCACAGTGCTGGTGGGTGGGGGTGTTGGGAGACATGGGTGGGGGCCTGGTGGAGGCTGCCCCTGGTGGCGGGGGGGTGGGGGTGGTGGGGGGCATGGGTGGGGGCCTGGTGGAGGCTGCCCCTGGTGGCGGGGGGGGGGTGGGGGTGGTGGGAGACATGGGTGGGGGCCTGGTGGAGGGTGCCCCTGGTGGCGGGGGGGTGGGGGTGGTGGGGGGCATGGGTGGGGGCCTGGTGGAGGCTGCCCCTGGTGGCGGGGGGGGGTGGGGGTGGTGGGAGACATGGGTGGGGGCCTGGTGGAGGGTGCCCCTGGTGGCGGGGGGGTGGGGGTGGTGGGAGACATGGGTGGGGGCCTGGTGGAGGCTGCCCCTGCACTGCTGGGGGTTGGGGGTGGTGGGAGGCATGGGTGGGGGCCTGGTGGAGGCTGCCCCTGGTGGCGGGGGGGTGGGGGTGGTGGGAGACATGGGTGGGGGCCTGGTGGAGGCTGCCCCTGCACTGCTGGGGGTTGGGGGTGGTGGGAGGCATGGGTGGGGGCCTGGTGGAGGCTGCCCCTGGTGGCGGGGGGGTGGGGGTGGTGGGAGACATGGGTGGGGGCCTGGTGGAGGGTGCCCCTGGTGGCGGGGGGGTGGGGGTGGTGGGGGGCATGGGTGGGGGCCTGGTGGAGGCTGCCCCTGGTGGCGGGGGGGGTGGGGGTGGTGGGAGACATGGGTGGGGGCCTGGTGGAGGCTGCCCCTGCACTGCTGGGGGTTGGGGGTGGTGGGAGGCATGGGTGGGGGCCTGGTGGAGGCTGCCCCTGCACTGCTGGGGGTTGGGGGTGGTGGGAGGCATGGGTGGGGGCCTGGTGGAGGCTGCCCCTGCACTGCTGGGGGTTGGGGGTGGTGGGAGGCATGGGTGGGGGCCTGGTGGAGGCTGCCCCTGGTGGCGGGAGGGTGGGGGTGGTGGGAGACATGAGTGGGGGCCTGGTGGAGGCTGCCCCTGGTGGCGGGGGGGTGGGGGGCATGGGTGGGGGCCTGGTGGAGGCTGCCCCTGCACTGCTGGGGGTTGGGGGTGGTGGGAGGCATGGGTGGGGGCCTGGTGGAGGCTGCCCCTGGTGGCGGGAGGGTGGGGGTGGTGGGAGACATGGGTGGGGGCCTGGTGGAGGCTGCCCCTGCACTGCTGGGGGTTGGGGGTGGTGGGAGGCATGGGTGGGGGCCTGGTGGAGGCTGCCCCTGCACTGCTGGGGGTTGGGGGTGGTGGGAGGCATGGGTGGGGGCCTGGTGGAGGGTGCCCCTGCACTGCTGGGGGTTGGGGGTGGTGGGAGGCATGGGTGGGGGCCTGGTGGAGGCTGCCCCTGGTTGCGGGGGGGTGGGGGTGGTGGGAGACATGGGTGGGGGCCTGGTGGAGGCTGCCCCTGGTGGCGGGAGGGTGGGGGTGGTGGGAGACATGGGTGGGGGCCTGGTGGAGGCTGCCCCTGCACTGCTGGGGGTTGGGGGTGGTGGGAGGCATGGGTGGGGGCCTGGTGGAGGTTGCCCCTGCACTGCTGGGGGTTGGGGGTGGTGGGAGGCATGGGTGGGGGCCTGGTGGAGGCTGCCCCTGGTGGCGGGGGGTGGGGGTGGTGGGGGGCATGGGTGGGGGCCTGGTGGAGGCTGCCCCTGGTGGCGGGAGGGTGGGGGTGGTTGGAGACATGGGTGGGGGCCTGGTGGAGGCTGCCCCTGCACTGCTGGGGGTTGGGGGTGGTGGGAGGCATGGGTGGGGGCCTGGTGGAGGCTGCCCCTGCACTGCTGGGGGTTGGGGGTGGTGGGAGGCATGGGTGGGGGCCTGGTAGAGGCTGCCCCTGCACTGCTGGGGGTTGGGGGTGGTGGGAGGCATGGGTGGGGGCCTGGTGGAGGCTGCCCCTGGTGGCGGGGGGGTGGGGGTGGTGGGAGACATGGGTGGGGGCCTGGTGGAGGCTGCCCCTGGTGGCGGGAGGGTGGGGGTGGTGGGAGACATAGGTGGGTGCCTGGTGGAGGCTGCCCCTGCACTGCTGGGGGTTGGGGGTGGTGGGAGGCATGGGTGGGGGCCTGGTGGAGGCTGCCCCTGCACTGCTGGGGGTTGGGGGTGGTGGGAGGCATGGGTGGGGGCCTGGTGGAGGCTGCCCCTGGTGGCGGGGGGGTGGGGGTGGTGGGTGGGGCATGGGTGGGGGCCTGGTGGAGGCTGCCCCTGGTGGCGGGAGGGTGGGGGTGGTGGGAGACATGGGTAGGGGCCTGGTGGAGGCTGCCCCTGCACTGCTGGGGGTTGGGGGTGGTGGGAGGCATGGGTGGGGGCCTGGTGGAGGCTGCCCCTGCACTGCTGGGGGTTGGGGGTGGTGGGAGGCATGGGTGGGGGCCTGGTGGAGGCTGCCCCTGCACTGCTGGGGGTTGGGGGTGGTGGGAGGCATGGATGGGGGCCTGGTGGAGGCTGCCCCTGGTGGCGGGGGGGTGAGGGTGGTGGGAGACATGGGTGGGGGCCTGGTGGAGGCTGCCCCTGGTGGCGGGAGGGTGGGGGTGGTGGGAGACATGGGTGGGGGCCTGGTGGAGGCTGCCCCTGCACTGCTGGGGGTTGGGGTGGTGGGAGGCATGGGTGGGGGCCTGGTGGAGGCTGCCCCTGCACTGCTGGGGGTTGGGGGTGGTGGGAGGCATGGGTGGGGGCCTGGTGGAGGCTGCCCCTGGTGGCGGGGGGGTGGGGGTGGTGGGGGGCATGGGTGGGGGCCTGGTGGAGGCTGCCCCTGGTGGCGGGAGGGTGGGGGTGGTGGGAGACATGGGTGGGGGCCTGGTGGAGGCTGCCCCTGCACTGCTGGGGGTTGGGGGTGGTGGGAGGCATGGGTGGGGGCCTGGTGGAGGCTGCCCCTGCACTGCTGGGGGTTGGGGGTGGTGGGAGGCATGGGTGGGGGCCTGGTGGAGGCTGCCCCTGCACTGCTGGGGGTTGGGGGTGGTGGGAGGCATGGGTGGGGGCCTGGTGGAGGCTGCCCCTGGTGGCGGGGGGGTGGGGGTGGTGGGAGACATGGGTGGGGGCCTGGTGGAGGCTGCCCCTGGTGGCGGGAGGGTGGGGGTGGTGGGAGACATGGGTGGGGGCCTGGTGGAGGCTGCCCCTGCACTGCTGGGGGTTGGGGGTGGTGGGAGGCATGGGTGGGGGCCTGGTGGAGGCTGCCCCTGCACTGCTGGGGGTTGGGGGTAGTGGGAGGCATGGGTGGGGGCCTGGTGGAGGCTGCCCCTGCACTGCTGGGGGTTGGGGGTGGTGGGAAGCATGGGTGGGGGCCTGGTGGAGGCTCCCCCTGGTGGCGGGGGGGTGGGGGTGGTGGGAGACATGGGTGGGGGCCTGGTGGAGGCTGCCCCTGGTGGCGGGAGGGTGGGGGTGGTGGGAGACATGGGTGGGGGCCTGGTGGAGGCTGCCCCTGCACTGCTGGGGGTTGGGGGTGGTGGGAGGCATGGGTGGGGGCCTGGTGGAGGCTGCCCCTGCACTACTGGGGGTTGGGGGTGGTGGGAGGCATGGGTGGGGGCCTGGTGGAGGCTGCCCCTGCACTGCTGGGGGTTGGGGATGGTGGGAGGCATGGGTGGGGGCCTGGTGGAGGCTGCCCCTGGTGGCGGGGGGGTGGGGTTGGTGGGAGACATGGGTGGGGGCCTGGTGGAGGCTGCTCCTGGTGGCGGGAGGGTGGGGGTGGTGGGAGACTTGGGTGGGGGCCTGGTGGAGTCTGCCCCTGCACTGCTGGGGGTTGGGGGTGGTGGGAGGCATGGGTGGGGGCCTGGTGGAGGCTGCCCCTGCACTGCTGGGGGTTGGGGGTGGTGGGAGGCATGGGTGGGGGCCTGGTGGAGTCTGCCCCTGGTGGCGGGGGGGTGGGGGTGGTGGGGGGCATGGGTGGGGGCCTGGTGGAGGCTGCCCCTGGTGGCGGGAGGGTGGGGGTGGTGGGAGACATGGGTGGGGGCCTGGTGGAGGCTGCCCCTGCACTGCTGGGGGTTGGGGGTGGTGGGAGGCATGGGTGGGGGCCTGGTGGAGGCTGCCCCTGCACTGCTGGGGGTTGGGGGTGGAGGGAGGCATGGGTGGGGGCCTGGTGGAGGCTGCCCCTGCACTGCTGGGGGTTGGGGGTGGTGGGAGGCATGGGTGGGGGCCTGGTGGAGGCTGCCCCTGGTGGCGGGGGGGTGGGGGTGGTGGGAGACATGGGTGGGGGCCTGGTGGAGGCTGCCCCTGGTGGCGGGAGGGTGGGGGTGGTGGGAGACATGGGTGGGGGCCTGGTGGAGGCTGCCCCTGCACTGCTGGGGGTTGGGGGTGGTGGGAGGCATGGGTGGGGGCCTGGTGGAGGCTGCCCCTGCACTGCTGGGGGTTGGGGGTGGTGGGAGGCATGGGTGGGGGCCTGGTGGAGGCTGCCCCTGCACTGCTGGGGGTTGGGGGTGGTGGGAGGCATGGGTGGGGGCCTGGTGGAGGCTGCCCCTGGTGGCGGGGGGGTGGGGGTGGTGGGAGACATGGGTGGGGGCCTGGTGGAGGCTGCCCCTGGTGGCGGGAGGGTGGGGGTGGTGGGAGACATGGGTGGGGGCCTGGTGGAGGCTGCCCCTGCACTGCTGGGGGTTGGGGGTGGTGGGAGGCATGGGTGGGGGCCTGGTGGAGGCTGCCCCTGCACTGCTGGGGGTTGGGGGTGGTGGGAGGCATGGGTGGGGGCCTGGTGGAGGCTGCCCCTGGTGGCGGGGGGGTGGGGGTGGTGGGAGACATGGGTGGGGGCCTGGTGGAGGCTGCCCCTGCACTGCTGGGGGGTGGGGGTGCAGGGGGACATGAGCAGGTGTGCAGGGTAGTCCCCTGTTTTGTAGGCTGCCTGCAGGGGCCGTGGAGGGTGTACAGGGAACACCTGTGAGGACCCACCCAGCCTAATCGCGTGTGACTTCCCACGCACCCCTGTAATACACGTACCCAGCCAAATCGCGTGTGATGATTCCCACGCACCCCTGTAATACACGTACCCAGCCAAATCGCGTGTGATAATTCCTGCGCACCCCTGTAATACACGTACCTGGCCAAATCGCATCCCTGTAATACACGTACCCAGCCGAATCGCGTGTAAAACTTCCCGTGTACCCCTGTAATACACGTACACAGCCAAATCGCATGTGATAATTCCCGCGTACCCCTGTGATACACGTACCCTGGCCAATCGCGTGTTAAACTTCCCGCGTACCCCTGTAATACACGTACCCTGGCTAATCGCATGTAAAACTTCCCGCATACCCCTGTAATACACGTACCCTGGCCAATCGCGTACTTCCCGCCTACCCCTGTAATACACGTACCCTGGCCAATCGCGTGTTACACTTCCCGCGTACCCCTGTAATACACGTACCCTGGCTAATCGCGTGTATAACTTCACGCGTACCCCTGATATGCACGTTACCCGCTTTGCGTTCCTTGTTTGGCAGCCCTGTAAACTGGTCCAGGGTTAGCGCAGCCCTTTGCGATGATTTTGCGATTTTGATGGCTTTTCCTTGCACGAGGGCGTTCTTGGGGGCGTTACTGGCGCTGCTGCTGGGTCGCTGCGATACTCTGCGCCACGGCTGGTTTGGGAGCCTGAAATCCATGAATACGCTGTGCGCGGAAATCGGTTTTAGCGCACGTGCCTGGCGCAGTCAATCGCACGCGGACACTCTGCGCCAGCCGCTTGCGACACTTTTCTGCGAAATTCTTTGAATTACCCTGTTAATGTTTTCAAGGCCTGTAATGAGGCCAAATAGGGTTAGGACTCCTCTTCAGTTTAGAATGACCTCGTCGTAGTTTTCCACAGACTGGTCCAGTTTGAAAGTCCATGATGGCTTTTCCGAGGGCCTTTTCTGCTTGTGATAGGTCTCAGTTTTGGATTTATAAAGGGGACGTTGAGCATGAAGGTTTTCTGGTATCTGAAATTTTCAGATTTGTATCAGTCGATGAAGTAACTTTGTTGTCTTTCCTGCTCCTCTCTGTGGGGGCGTTGATGTTACTAGACTGGGTAGTCCTACGGTAAGGTGAGGATGAATTTGTGCTAGATGAGAAAGAAACCTTTCTTGTCCCCAGATGGTTAAATGATTCCCAGTTAGGGTCAGTGTGTAGTTTAATCCTTCGCTCTTCCAAGGTGCAAAAGTTGGGCGACTGATCCTCTCGTTCTCCCTTTTTGTCGGGGCACCCTTGAGTTTCTGCAGACTTAGTTGTGTTTTGGGCTTTGGGTTCCTCCTGGGTCTGCCCTGGAGGGGAATTTGCGGGGTCGTCTTCGGTGTGCTGGCTTATGTTCATTGACTGTTTGTCTGCTAGGAAGTCCTCCATGGATTTTGGTGAGTTTGGGGTGCAGATTGGATTGTGAATCTGTAATACAAGTCTCGTTCCCGATTGTTCAGTTGCTCTGTCCTTCTTAGATGTCTTTTTTTTCGGACGTTGAAGTGGGACCCCATTGGAGGCTGGGTCGATGTTTTCCACCTGATTTTCTTTTGTTGATGCAAATATTGAGTATGCTCGGTCTTTGGAGTCTGTTTTTTGTCGGTTTTTCGTGGTTTCAAGAAGGGGGTCGTCGATGAGGATGATGTCACTCGTCTCAGGCCTGCAAGTTACAGTGATGGGGTCTGAGGTTAATTCGATGCTTGCAGATGGCGGTTTCGTTAGTGTTATAATTGGGTGGTCGAACTTTTTGCGGTCTGTATTAGTCCCCTGATCTCGTTGTGATATGGGACCGGGTAGTGAGAACGGGTTTTTACTTGGTTTGTGGAGACGTTCATCTAGTGCAGTGATGTACCCTTCCAAGAAAATTAGTTTGGTATGCATCATAGCTTGTATAGTTGTGTGGTCTTTCAGGTTTTCATTTATTTATTCGTAAAGTTTTGAAAACAGAGCCAAGGCGATTGTTATTGCCGACATGATAGAGAAGATGTCTAGCTTTTTTTTGTAGGTGACTCGTTTGGGGTCCCTGGAGGATAGGTGTCTTTTTGAAAATTGAGTCTGTCTGGTTTGCGTGGGTCGGGGGTTTTCGGGTTGAGGAACCATTTAGAGAGTCTATTGAAAATCGCTGGTCGCAGTCTGTGGTTTGCTTTTTGTTCCATGTTTCTCTCGGGTCTGCCGCAAGGGGTAAGGCTCTGGGGGTTTTTGGTACTGGTCCTTGAGTCTGGACTGCTTAAGAAAGAAGACTGTGGGGGTGTGATTTCTTCATCTAAGATCAATACTGAGACTTCAGGATGCATTGTGGGCGCTGTTCGTCCAGGTTCCGTAGACGAACTAGCTGGGTGTTTGTGCACCGAGCCACCCAGGGCTATGGCTTTCGGGGTGAATGGTGTGGCCCGCTGGGGTTGCTGTACTATATTCTGGGGTTCACCCTCTGTATCTCGTAGAGGTTGAATAGAAGGTGTTGCAGGTAACGTCGGTTCAGTTGTGATGACTGGCGGGGTGAGACTCCACAGGTTCCTTAGGGACTAGGGTGTCTTCAGATGTTGGCCTGCAGGCAGTGTCAATTCTTCTTGTTTTTTGTGGGCATTGGCAGACCGTAATTGCTTCCAGTATTTCAGCATCTGTGAGTTTGTTTTGTCGGCCAAGAAATTTGGGGGTGAGCGAATTCAAGAAGTCAGTCACGAGACTGAAGGCTGGTGGTTTGCCAATGTCCGTTTTCCAAGTTTTTTTGGACAGTTAAGTCTGAGGCTCAGTGATTGTGACTTGCTCATGGCGATCGGTCCTCCCTCTGGAGGAAGCCAGAGGCCGGAGCAGAGCGGGTGAGGCCGAGGGGGGACTTTGTGGAAGCAGCACTGAGGATGAGACTTCTCCTAAACCCATGGGCGCTGTCTCTTCTTGAATTCGAGGCTTTGTTGGTGATGCTGATGGTATCCCGTCGTTAGGTTTTTAAACCTTAATTTTCATCTGGGTGGCACCCGCTGCTCCGGTTTTCAGGCACTGGCGGTCCTTAGGAGGGTGGTGGCTGTCGGGCTGGGTGCTGAATTGTAGGGTACGAGGACGTGTGCTGTGAAGCTGTCACCCCTCCTCTTTCCCTGGCATCGGGGAGTCAAAGTCAGTGATTGTTGGTGGTGGGGAGTTTGTGGCATCTGCAGTCATGGTAGCCATGGCAGCCAAGACTGCAAGACTGCCACTCTCCGCCCGATCCGCGTCCGCTGCGCGGACTTTGAGAGTCTAAGTAGAGGTGCCAAGACACACCTCTTCGGTAACAGTAGCGAGAGAGAACAGACTCAGGAAACAGGCAGCAAGACTGCCACTATCCGCCCGCTCCGCGTCCGCGGACTGTGAGAGTCTAAGTAGAGGTTCCAAGACACATTCTTTGGTAACAGTAGCGAGAGAGAACAGCTATATTAAGCTCTCCTAATCCTGCTATTGTCATCTCTTCTTTCACCCTTCCTTCGTCTGATCATCTGTTTTTGACGTTCGCCTTTTGTCTTCTCTCAATTTGTTTTTCTGACCATACTTGGCTGTCCTCTTTTCTCACTATGTCTAACTGCTCTCTCTCTATCCCCTTTCAAATCTTCACCCCACTCCTTCACTTTAAGTGTTCCTCGGGGGTCCTCACTTTCCCATATTTTATTCAATCTTTACTACTCCACTCCAGCTGCCCTAATTGCCTATCATGGCTTCACTTTCAACTCCTACATGGATATGAATCCGCTCCTCCGTCATGTTAATGGAGAACTGAGTGCCACCATTTTTCAATTCAAACTTTGTATGTCACCCATTCCCACGTAAGTGTTCTGCTTATTTAGGCTTGGCTCCTAAAAAACAGAATTTGTTGTCATTGGTGGCCGCCCACCCCTTGTCGCTTTTGGTGTCATCCTTCAAGCCACCCTCTATAGAACTGTGCCCTGTCCTTGTAGCCATTGTGAAGATTGTGGGCTTGTAATTCGTTACCAATCTTACTCTCAACGTTCCCATCAATCAAGTCTCTTTCTCTCGCCACTGTTACCTCCACCTTCACGATCACATCTTTCCCTTTCTCACTCTTACTACCCACATCTCCGCAGTAGCTAACTTGATCCAATTTCCCTTTTGCTATGAATATGCCCTTTGCCTTTAAATTCCTGTCTGCAATGTCCACTGTCTTCAAGGGCTCCAGAACTCAGCTGCTCACCACATTTCTTTCCTCTGCCACTCTGTGCAATTCATTCCTTCGTTAGCCAGGCTCTCCATTAAGCAAAGAATTATGTTTAAAACTCTTTGCAAAGTCCACCACTTGTTGGCTGTCCTCCTCCATTCCCTCCTTTCTCCCAGCCAAACTTGAACCTTATGATCCCCAATATCCATGCTCTCCTTCCGCCTGCCTTTTCTGGTTGTCCCCTGCTTCCATCTGGGATTTAAGGGTAGGACTGCATTTTTATATCTTGCCCACCTTAAGGAATAAACTTCCTGGGGGTTATGTTACCTGTACATGGAGGGGACAGGCTCTGTTTGTACTTTTTCTAAAACAATGGCATCTCCATGCAAGCGTCCATGTAGCGGAAAGGTAAGGGGTAAAATACAGGTGAAATTGCCTTCACTCTTCACTTTTCCACTACATGTTTTGAAAATAGTAAATGCCTCCCACAAATAACGATTGAGAAAGAATGTACCGCAGATTCCCATGTACCCTGACTGCTTTTACCAAGTGGGGAATTCTGATGGAGTGCATAGGATGCATGAAACTCCAATGTGGCAGAAAATAACAGAGTTTAAAGCGTCGGACTTGTAAGGTCCACCCAACTCCCCAACACTGCATGACAAATCCAACAAAATTCCCCTGATCAGTACATTTGGTAGTAAAAGAGTGGGTAATGATTACCATCACCTTTAACGCCATGTTTTACCCATCAGGAGGTTTAGAAAATGACCTCCCCACTCCCTATTTTCACTACTTCCTGTGCCTATTTGTTGCAAGCTTAACACCTGGATATTCTTTCTAGCCTTCTCAATGTAATTCAAATTCCGGTTTGATTTTCTACTGACAAGGTTAACGGCAAAAGTAATATGCTTCACTATATAAATGAACTACAAATAGAAACCCCCATAATACAATAGGTTGTAGCATAAAAAGCCCAGGACTAGAATCACGGTGTCCCTGATCATGCTAAATCATTGGTTATATTGTAGTTAGAATGGTGTTGTGCAGAATTTTCTTTTGGAAACATTTAAGTTATTGGCACCTTTGATAGTAGCAAAAGCCTATATGTAGCTATGTAAATTAGCCCCCAATATGAGCCCTCAAATTGACTCCTTTGTTGATCTCTGGGAAGCCATTTGAGAACAAATATTTGCTACTCTATGACAACTGTTGCAAAGTAACAAGA